>NW_010393518.1:9571-22787 GCF_000710305.1 Buceros rhinoceros silvestris | reverse complement strand
TGCTGCAATGGCTTTTTTTTTGTTGTTTTTTTGGAGGTGGGGTGGTTGGGGAACGAATAGTTTAGAAGCTCAAAGAGTTCATGGAGCTTTTCCTTCCTCTGGGACTAGTGTGGGTGAGCGCAGCCTGTAATCTGCACCATCATCTGCATCGGCTGCACTTCCTGCTCCCTGCCTGCCACTCAGGATCAGGCCTGGGCCAGCCTGCTTGACCTTCATCCACAGCGAGCGTCACTTGGGATAGGTGGGTGTCCATAGACACTTGGCCTTTGTGCAGACTGACTGCCAAAAGGATTTCCTCATTTGACCTCAAATAAAAATCAGGAGCATCCACCTGTTGATGCTGTAGGACACATTTCTGCGTGGTCTTGGGTTTTGTTCCTGCAGTAGCGGCGCATCCCTCTGATGTATTGTTCAATGAAGTTGAACTGGTGTTAAAAGCTCCATGACTGAGAGGATGTCTAATAAATTTAAACTCCTCTGGTATGGTATCATCATTTTCTATTTAAAAATAATTCTAGTAAATTCCAAGTAATGCTTTGTATTTGCTTTTACTGATTTATACTTCATTCAGGGAAAGAAAATCAGCTAAAAATACCCTGGATTTGCCTGTTGGACAGAATGTCCAGTTTCCTTTACTTACAGAGCCAAACAGAATAATTTGTTCAATATTTAGTAGAAATGACTAAACTTCCATAGCCTGTGATTTGCATAGAGACTTTTAGGGCCAAGGAATGCGAAATTTTTGGAGTAAAAGGTATTTGTATAAAAAAAAATCTGTCAAGTTCTAGACATGTTCACTCTACATACTCCAGTTTTGTAGGATGCTCTGAGATTACACCACTCGCTTGTATCCTGCTGTCCTTTCTGGTTTTAGTTATCTCTTCCTCTTGTATTTCATCCATCTTGGTTTCTGACTTCACTCCTCCTATCTTACTTGATATCCTATCTTGTTTTGAAAAATATTTCAGTCTGTCAAATCAGCACATATTTCTTTAATGGATCCCAGTTCAAAATCATCTATCCAAGTGCCTATTTCTGTAAAACATCATTTTCATCTATCTGTTTGATCTTAGGATTTTATCCTAACCCTCACCTACTTCATCTTGGGCTCTGCTTCATTGCCCTGCAAGAGGACAGCCGTCATACTGCTTTATAAATTGACATTTGTCCTTTAACCCAGCTGATGCTTAAACCATTGACTGCTTTGAAAGTTGGGGGATGGAGTATTACGCTGACGTGAGATCCAGCAAGGGGGGTTTACCACTGCCAGAGATTTTCTAGGGCCATGGAAAACATGGGCATCTGCTGGAGCTTCTCCGCTGTTTTTACCTTGGACCTAATGGCTTCAGTTACAGACCTGCAGCCTCTAAGTGACATTGGAAGGATTGCTGTGGCCTCTGCTTAGTCACCTGGTTTTGGTGAGGAATCAGGACACTGGGAAATGAGGTACCTGTGAACTAAAGCTGCGTGTTCTTGCTTTCCTAAGAAGGAAAAGTCTTACAAGGGAGGTATGATATTGCATTACATGAATTTTGTAGTATTCTAGGGGATTACAGCACTCGCTTGTATAAAAAAAAGCAGAATTCAGCAGATCCAGTCCAGCTGAAAACTAGTCTGCTGTTTTATTGCCTCAAGCTGTCATTGGGCTTCCCTTTGGTACCTGTGAACTAAAGCTGCGTGTTCTTGCTAGAGGACAGCAGTCATCCCTAAGAAGGAAAAGTCTTACAAGGGAGGTATGATATTGCATTACATGAATTTTGTAGTATTCTAGGGGATTACAGCACTCGCTTGTATAAAAAAAAGCAGAATTCAGCAGATCCAGTCCAGCTGAAAACTAGTCTGCTGTTTTATTGCCTCAAGCTGTCATTGGGCTTCCCTTTGGAAAGCTGAAACATGTATTTTTGGCTTTTTAGATTCACTCCTTAGCATCACGGGGTAGCAGCTATGAAGTCCTGGAATTCTTTCCTTTATTCCCAGTACTGAGAGACATGACTGATTTACTGCAAATCTACTTTAATGTAATTAACCTCAATTAAGTCAACTTTTTAGCTTTTCCAGAATTTAAGCCCAGCATCATTGCCATCCTCCTACCGGCTATGGTTTTATTATCACGGAGGGTCCATGTAGGTTGTATAACTCACATGTAAAACCACTGTAACCCTTAAAGGGTGAGCAACCCAAACCAGCCAGCCATCTGGAGATCTAGATGGTGCTGGTGGATCCTGCCAAATCTGTTCTTCACCTTCCAGCTATGGTCTACTAAGCTGGGGATGAGCCCCCACAAAATACTGCTCCGTCCACCTCTGCTGCACATGCCTGCCTGAGCCATGGGCTCTCCTTCTGGAAAACATCTTGCTGGAACACAGAAGGTTTTATAAGCTGGTGGAAGGTAATGTAAAAGTACAGCATCCTCTGTGGCCCCTTTTGGGAAGGTGTCACTGAGTAGCAGAGTACGCATGTTGTTACCCCAGAGCTTGTACTTCTCTGGGGACAAACTGGCAAAACGTCACATGCAGCGAGGCTCTGTATGCCAGCTGCGAATCGGGATAGCGTTCCTCTGCCAGCTGTCTCTGCATCCCGGTGCTCAGAGTGCACAGGGTGCAGAATCTGTCCCTTAGCTAACGAGCCTGTGCTGTTTCAGGCTTTATTAAACTCTGCTGTTGTCTGTGGATAGTGCCATTTAATAGGGTGCAAAGCAGAAGCCAAGCAGCAGCAGGAAGAAAAACCCAGCTGATTTTTACTAAAACAACTGACTCCGGATGAGTTGGTAAATCAGTTTTAATCACTGAAGCTGAGATGTGATACGAGCTGTTCACTGAGGCTTAAGTGATTTTGAACAATTATGAAATTTGCTCAACATATTTATTAAAATAATCATTACCATTTTTACCATAATGGTGTAATTCCGCAACGTGTGCGCGAGGGCTCTTGCCTGCCTTCTGCTCCGTTGCAGAGGAGCTAAATGTACACTTTCATGCCAGTTGTTAATAACACTGACAATTAAAATAACATGTTGAAATCAGGTACAAAAAGAATAAATCAACAATAATGGCAGTTTTAAAAGATCTTTTCTTGAGCTGCACAGTTTAGCTTTTATTGCTACTTAGCACCAAAGGTGAGGAGTCTGGCTGGGTGTGGAATTGAAGGGAGTGACAAAAATATCCAATCCAGAGAGGTTTTATTTCTTTTTATACCTGATATACCAGCTGAGTAATGTTGTATAACAAATGACTCATTCAAATCTCAATTATAATGCTTTCAGACATGTGAAAAACGTAGTCCAGACAAGAACACACATATATATGTGTGTGTGTGTGTGTGTGTGTGTGTGTGTCGGGCCGCTGGAAAGAAACCTATTTTCTATCAAGGTTTATGCAGCAGGATGATAACAAAAATAAATATTTTACAAAAGTTATAATATTCTCTGAAGTCACTCTCCCTAGATTGTGTGTGTGTGTGTGTGTGTGTGTCCTCTTGGGCCGCTGGAAAGAAACCTATTTTCTATCAAGGTTTATGCAGCAGGATGATAACAAAAATAAATATTTTACAAAAGTTATAATATTCTCTGAAGTCACTCTCCCTAGATCTAAAGCTTTACCCCAGGGCACTCTTCCAAGATCCTTCAGAAATGACTAGTGTCTGTGCACTTAGTGTAACAGCTTAGATGTCCCCCTTGTTGCTTTGCTAACATCGTTTCCTAATTGCAACAGTCTGCTGTTTGGCTGCAGACAGCTTTGTTGTTTGATTTCTAATAACCTTTCCCTGTGAAAATACGACTTTCCGCATTGTAACAGATGATTGTGGGCTCTCTGTGGAGTTCTCTGTCTCCAGGGTTGGACGGCTCCAGATATTCGCAGGAACTTGTCTGTGTGTTTGTCAGGTTGTTCATTTGGTGTTTTTCTTTACTCCCCAATGACAACATCCTCCTCTGGGAAGCACAAGACCCTGAATCCATGCCGATACTTTCCGGTCTGGTTTCAAACGCAACTGTTAGCATAGTCAAGGGGTGGTGTGGCAGGGGGCCGCGTTAGGGCTGTCTGCTCAGTGTTCGTCCTAACTGAACCAGGAATGAGATGTGCCAGGGGGAGAATGGGACACTTTGGGCTCTGCAGGTCTGGAAATGACTTTTGCCTCCCAGCCCTGCTTCAAAACCGGTCTGCAGGAAGACGATGCTGGCCTAGTCTCTATCCCAGTTTCCCTGTTTTCTGCCCAACTTGGGCATCTCTGCTCTGCACCCAGGTCATACGCTGAGAGCTTGTTCACACAAGGAGAACAGCCAGCAGCCACCTCCCTGGGTATCCAGTTAAGGTGTGTGGGTTTAGGTGAGCTGGACTGGCCCTGCTGCAGGATGGCCGGGTCTCACCGCACCACCACCCACTTCCCAGTGCCCAGTGCCCAGTAAAACCACCAAAGCACATGCTTAACTTCTAGCACATGAGTAGCTGTATTGAATTAAGTACGTAATCAAGTGATTTGCTGGATCAACGACTGTATCCTTAATCCTTTTCACATATCGCTAAGCTCATTAAACTCTCTTTGATACCAAGCTGTGCAAGTTCCTTAAGAGAGGCAGAGCCTATGTGCTATTTCTTCAGCTTAAATTTATCACCTCCTACTTCCAGCAAGGGACTCCTGTGTTATGAGCCTAAGGTTGCCCTAAGGGCTTGCTCTGTAACAATGGATGGGAAAATGTTCTGTGTGCTGTATAATATTTGATACGCTGCCCAGCACAACAACATGCATATGCCAGAACAAATACCCACATAACCAACCAAAATACCGAGCAGTGGATCCCGGGCCTCAGCAGAGGCACTTCATTTCCTTTCCCTTCCCCTTTTTTTCCTGACAGCTGTCCAGCCAACAAAGACAAGAAAAAAAAAACCAGCAAGACGATTAAGCATTGCACAGATAGATAGATGTTTAGTTCTGTCAAAAAACACACTTAGGTATATTTGTAGGCTTGTGCATCGGCTCAAGACAGTGAAAGCCATTTCATTTGGTAAGCATTTTCATTTGGTAAAGCCATTCTCTAATGCTCTCTAAATTAGATGTGCTGGTATGTGACATTTGCATACCAACTCCTCCTGGATGCCAGAATCTATGCAGCTGTTAGAAAGATTTTCCAGTGCGCTGAAAGATGTTACAGAAGGTTTTTACCTTAAAACAGTGCAGTTCTGTGCCGTCATAGAATAGATGGAGGAGTGAAATCCTCTTTGATGGAAGCTGAGAAGAAAGGGGTCAGCTTTCACCCATTATTCCGAAAAGGATTTTTAATTTGTTTTTTTTTTTTAACCATGGACTGCTCAGTAATGCAGCAAGTTGGGAGGAATGGCCAGAGGCTGGCGGGGGATTGGAGGAAGAGCCAGCGATTTTTAATTTGTTTTTTTTTTTTAACCATGGACTGCTCAGTAATGCAGCAAGTTGGGAGGAATGGCCAGAGGCTGGCGTGAGATTGGAGGAAGAGCCAGCACAGCTCAGGCTGCTGAGGTCTAGTCCAATTGTGAATAACAGCAGGGGTGGCAATTCCACAACCAGCACAATCGCTATACGATATCATCAGATTTATAAAAATACTAATTTGAAGCCCCAACTGCAGATTAAAAATGTCGCATAATTTAGGAAATGTTGACTTGGCCTTACACAGCCTTACCCCCTCCTGCTTTGCAGGTGCTCAGTGTTTAGTTTTCTCATGGAAACGGGCAGGAACCCGGAGGCCACTGTGCTTTCACAGCCTTTCTCTCCTATTTGACTGGTCTGTCTTATCAGCATCTAGTGTAAGTACCAGTTGTGTCTACCCAAGTGATTCTTATCCTTACTCAGTTATTGGATCTTGTCTCCATTTTCATAAGGAAAAGGTATTTTTCTTATGTATGTGTGGGTCACTTGGATCCTCCTCCCAGTGATCCAAACTCCTGAAGTCGTCCGTTTCCATCAGAAAACGACTCAACAATTAGCCATGCTACTCAAAGCCCACGTGGTGCAAGCATTCCTGTGACAGAGCACCAAGGGAGCTACAAAATATTTGTATTTCTCCTCTCAATGTGATCTGTCGGGTGCTAAGAAATGTCAGCACTTTACTGAATAATATCTATAGTCTTTATGAACATAGGGAATCATTTTGGTTGGAAAAGACCTTTAAGATCATCAAGTCCAGCTGTAGACAAGGGTGATTACTAGGGGGGTTTTCTCACATTTTTTGCTTTCAATGAACGTGCCAGGCTATTCTAAATCACAAAGTTGCTCTAAATCTCAAATGTCAGTTTGCTGTTTGCTTCACGTTGACAAAATGATAGTACTGAGTTCTGATCCAGGGTTTGCAGAATTTGGCTTATTGGGGTGGCTGGTAACAGAAAAGAGCAGAGACCTGGGTTTGGGTACAGAGCCCTTGTCTGAAGCCGATGGCTTGCGTTGGCCATGGCTGGCACATGTGTGAGCCATAGCAGCATAGAAGAAAGGAGGTGCTTCTAATCACGATGTTTCTATCAAATCATGGTTGATTTTTTTACATCACTTCTGCACACTGACAGATTACATACTCCTGAGTTGCTGATCTTCAAAGAGAAATAGAATAATATTTCTGATTTGCCCCAGGAAAAACTTCACAATAAGGCAGCAGTCATACAGGATAAACACATTGCTTTCTTTTTGCCCATTTTCTTTATTTCTAGATGGTATTTTTGAGAAAATTGCTTTGGAATGAGTTTTTTTATATTATCATGGTAGAATTATGCAGAATAAAACTGCTGATCCTATCCTTGCCTGTAGGGCAAAGTGCATGATGAATAAATCAGGAATATTAATATTACATTAAAAAGATGTAAAGGTATTAATACTAATTCATACCAGCTTTATTGTAGTAAAAAATATTAAGTAAAAAAAGCTTGAAAAACTCGGTACTGTAACTAATTATCATTGTACATTCCTACGGTATATTTTTTTGAATTATATGTGTATTACAGAATGACTTGACTTGTCCTGGCTTAGAGGAAGCTTGCTGCTTAATTGACATGGTGTACTCCAAGTAAAATTCAGCTCAGTCAAGTAAAGGAAGAGTAAGAGCCAATGCTGACACCAGCATCTGATCTAAACAGCACTGGTGTAAAAGCTGTATTAATGCCACTGAAGTTCATGGCATTTTCAAGATTTACATTATTTAGTGTTTTCTGAAAGTAACATCTACAAGATACATCTACTACAGCAGTTAGATTAAAATTTAAACCTGGGGGAACCAGAGTCTAATGGAAAGTTTCACCATACCCAGAGGTTTTCAAGCAACACAGTTTGAACAGGATATGGCTGAGCTGCATTTGCTCCTCAGAAACCGCGTCTTACTCTTCCTTCCCATCTGTGCCAGGGACCATTTCTTTGTGTTACAAGAGCCCTTGAGAAATGGATCTCTCTCTCAATCAGAACAAGAAAGTAATTCCTGTGGGCAGAGACACAGAACCACTTAGAGCAATTCCAGTCCTGAAAAATAAAAATGTACATTTAAATATAAATTAAGATCATTAAAATCAGCTAATGTTTATCTACACCTTGAGAAGACATGCTGATGCACTGTTCCTGTGGTAGCTATCTCATATTCCTGGTCATGAAGATCAGTGGCCCAAAAGAACCGACTACTTTGCAACAAACCCCCATATCTGTACACCAAATAAATAAGAGTAGTAAAGAAACAACTCCTAATACAAACAAGAACCCCACAAAGCGATTTGGTGACACGTCCGAAGCTAAAACAGGGGACCTATAAAAATGGAGCTTTGTCTCCAGAAAGTGAACATGGATTCTTTTCCAAATAATACTCTAATACTTGTTACGTCCTGAAGTATGAGATTTGAAACATATTTTTGCTTTAGTGAGATATTTCAAGGGAGTTATATTGTTACTGATAGGTTTTCAGAATAACAGTACCGTGGCTGGGTTGGCACCGCTGCCATACAAACATATCATACTATATCAAGGTATTCTCTGGGTTCATTCTGAAATATTTTATCTAAGTAACACCGAAGTTGCCTTCCTCCCGGAAATGAAGTGGTGTATTTCTATTACTGACGTATTTCTCTGCTGAGAATAAACATCATCTCTTTGCACTGGGTTTAAAGAATAGGCTTCAGTAAGAAAAAAATGCAAATTTTTCATCTGATGATGATTATTTATCAGAAATTCTGTCTAGACACAAATACTGCAGCTTTCATATAGCTGATATTGCCAGTTATAGCATCTACAAAAGTTGAACTGGAAAACGATGCAGCAGCTGAGTTACAGTTTCATTTTGAAATGGGATACATGCTATAATATTTTTCATACCATCCATGAAATAAATATTCAAGTCAAATATTCAGTTCACTTTGATTTACACCTAAACTAAATAAAATGTGCGCCAAAACAGTGACTGCACTGCTGAGAAGTTATTTTTCAGTCTGGATCCAGGGAAGATAATTCTGGGCTCAGAATATGGACACGTATTTTTATGTACTCTAATTTATTTGTGCTGCCTGTATTTCCTCACTGCCTTTTGTCTTCCCCTCAAATAATCTCTGAAAAGTATATTGGGCTACTGCCCTGTTTACTTGTTCTGAATCCAGATTTGGCTTTAATCTAGACTTTTACATCATTGTGATTTCTGTGGTGCAAAATGAAACTGGACTCCACAAACTGACTCTGACTGTCTTTTACTCAAATTTTACAAATGCTTTGAACATTGTAAGAGTAACCTTTTAATCATTTTTCCTTTAGGAATATATGGACTCAAACAAATACATAGAGCATTTAGTGACTCAGCTGGAAGAACAACGCTGGAATTTATGGAGGCAAGTACTATGCACACACATATTTATTTACATTGCTATTTTGGAAAAAATACTGCACTCCATAGGTTTCATTCTGAGTTCAAATAAATGATCGTATTTTAAGTTTCTCCAATTTTTAATTCTGTGAGGACTAGCGAATCTTACCTAAGTGAAATAAGCAGGGCATCGCTTAGGAGTCGAGTCTTGCTTTTGCTAATCAGGGCCCAGGTTACACACATGCCCAGGTTTCCTCATGTTCAATTTTCTAAGCAATGGGTGCTAGCTCTACTTTGAATTCTTTTAACTGGACTGAATTTAAGAAATTATCTTGCATTCTTCAATATATGTGTTTTCACCAATGGCACACAAGCTATAGCATAAAAACAGCAAAGCAGCATGAGGAATTGAGAGTTTTGAAACTAAAATAAACTCAATTTTAAAATTTTGCAGTGCTCTTGATCATCCAGATTTTGTGTTTCCTCTCAGCTGCATCACCTCCCTTGACCAGCTTGTGGCCAGCAGGTCAAGGGAGGTGATTTCCCCCCACTTTAATCTCCTCTTGTGAGACCCCGCCTGGAGTACTGTGCCCGGCTCCGGGGCCCCCAACATAAGAGCGACATGGACCTGTTGGAGCAAGTTCAGAGGAGGGCCACGAAGCTCGTCAGAGGTCTGGAGCTTCAGGGAGACCTTACAGCAGCCTCCCAGTACCTAGAGGGGGCCTGCAAGAAAGCTGGACAGAGAGTTTTTACAAGGGCGTGTAGTCATAGGACAAGCAGTAACGGCTTTAAACTGCAAGAGAGATTTAGACTAGATGTGCTCACTTCACTCCAGACAGAGTTTCCTCTTTACAAAAGCAATTTTATTACATACTGTATTTCAGTGGGTTTGCTGCTGTGTTACTGCTGACGCTTTCATTAGGTAGGATGAGAGGTTGTGCATCTCTCCAAAATTCATCAAGCATCATTCATAACGGCGATGCGATAGCAAAATGTGTAAATCTACAGATTCTTTTTTGTATCTCAGCAGTACTGTTCTCTAGCTGCTGTCTCAGGGCTGTTCTGATATGAAATGGTAAATACAGCGAAGAAATTAGCTAATCTTGAGAAGCCTCAGAAGTCTCACACTCTTAATGAGTTAATTATCTCTTAATCATTTTTAAATTAAATCTTCCAGACTTTCCATTTGTAAAGAATTGTTATTATCACAGCTGGTCTAAAAAGATCTGCATGGCAGCACTCTGAGGTCTTTGCTTGTTCTTTGTATTTTCAAAGTATTCAGTACTTATTTATTAACTACTCGCTATTTTTTCCAGGCAATAAGATGAAAGGAAACAACCTCAAGTTGCACCAGGGGAAGTTTAGGTTGGGTACTAGGAAATATTTCTTTACCAAAAGGCTTGTCAAGCCCTGGCCCAGGCTGCCCAGGGCAGTGGTGGAGTCCCCATCCCTGGAGGGGTTTTACAGACGAGTCGATGTGGTGCTGAGGGACAGGGGTTAGTGGTGGACATGGCAATGTTAGGTTAACGGTTGGACTCAATGATCTTAAAGGTCTTTTCTAATCTAACCACTTCTATGATTCTATGATTCGTATTTTTATAGTTACCAGCTAAATTCCTATCTGAGATAACATTTAATACAGAGGAAATTGAATAATATCAGTGATGAAACTCATTTGACATTCACAGCCATATTTTTTTTTAAATGCAGTATTTAACTTTTTTTTCTGAAGGCATATGAGCGGTGACAATCTTTATTAATACATAGTCAAATATAAAGTAATATCCAGAGAATAATTTAATCTTTGTAGATTGAAACCTATTTCACCTGAGTTCTGATCAAGGGAGAAATAACGATCTGTCTGATTTTTCAGTTGAATGCCTCTCGTGGACAAAAAAAAGTAGTTTTGCACATGACAGTGCTGGTTGGTATGCATCTCACAGACTTCCTGACCTGTAGGACATTACAGCATCTATGTTATGGATTTAGTCTTGTTTACAGGCAAAACTCAGAAAGTTTGGGTTTAATTCCTGCTTTCTTTTAAAAGTAGTCAAAACAATTGGCACAAAAATTTGAAGTTTTCATTTAAGATTACAGAATTCAGGAGATTATTTTTGTAAGAATGAAGGTGTTAACATTATACGTGGCTGACAGTACTGTGATTAAATATAAATGAATAATAAAAAATTAAAAGATGAAAAAGTCTTTGAAAAGTAGGAGGGGTAATGACTTTGTTTTACTCTAAACAGACATTCAGATGTGTTCTGAAAATTCAGTGGGTTTGGAAAACTGAAGACAGCAATTTCTTTTTAATATTATTTTAATAATACTGGGTATTGGCATAAAAATTAAGATGTGCAATGAGCACTACAAGATAAATCCTTCTGGTTTTGCCAGTCTCCTTTGAACACATTATTTCTCTCTTTTAAATCGCTAAGATGTTTCGTGGTGAGGATTATGCTAATAGCTCGCACTTCAGAGGGGCAGTACTAGGCTGTCTACAGCCAGACAGATGTCCCAATAAATCAGCATAGCCCTCTTCTCAGACTTCATTACGCTCTTGATTTGTGGCTACCATGATTTTAACCCACTGGGTCACCGGGCGCTGAACCTGACGTTGACCGATAACCCCTACTTTACTCTGGGCGAGCTAATAAAAACCGACGGACACAGATTCTGACCATTTAGCTCCTTCAGCGTTACTTACAGCCAGGACAGATTTATAGCGGCCAGGCTAAGACAGAGGAGACTAAAGCTGATGTCATGGCACGCATATAAATTTTACATTTCCTTTACATTTCCACATGTACAATGGGACCCTAGAAGACATGGGGGCAAAAATTTCTTTTCATTTTAGAGGACAACTGTTTATACATGGCATTAGCATCTGCTGTAATTGCCGTCCCAGGAGAACTGACTATGGTTGGGTCACGTTTTATAGCTTTCTACTAAAATAGACCTCTAGCCCAGCCTCAGATGTTTTGTTCCTTAAAACCTTCACAAAAATTACTAAGGGTACCTCACTAGTATGTGGAGATGCAGACTTTTTAAACACAGCTTTTCTTATACTGAACATCTTAGAGTAATGATTTTCACATGAAGAATGATGGCATATTTGACTTGTCAGTGTGTCCCCCATTTCTCAAGTTTGAACAAAATGAATTCATCCAACGTGAGACAAATTTGACCCGTCGATGTGAACCACCAACATTTATCACCAGAGATGATGCGCAGAAGCGATTGTGCATCTCAGTGTATCAGCTTGAACCGGAACACTCGATTATTGTCGATTTCTCTGCCCTATCCTGTCTGGAAATAACTGTAAAGAGGACAGAATTGGGTCAGGGGTGGGGGATCCCCCTGCAGTGTTGTTTCTCACAGTCAGTTAATGCTCTGTCTAATTCAGATAATGTGTATTACTATGTGTAATTTCTATGGCAGAATCACATGGACACTCAACATGAGAAGCAGGAATTTGCTCCTGCAGTCTTTGCTAATTGACCTTGACAGTAGATCATAATTTTTAAGTCTTGACACATAGATCAGTCACAGCAATTACTAGTTCCCTTAGCAGAAGAAAGAATTCGTATTTCAGCATACGACGCTTGCCTAAATATGGAGAGGTCAGACCATGTTCTTAGGACCTTTGAAGGGAATTTTATTATTAGTGCTACTGGAATGGGGACCAAACCTTTAGTCTTGGTGAAAGGGGAGGATATGCTGCAGTTTAGACACAGCCATCATATAATAAATGAATAAAGGATGAACAGCACCTTATTACCTTATTACAGCAATGAAAAACACAGAGGGGAAGAACCACAAATGCGCATGAGGACTGCATGGCGTTTCTCCAATGCTGTGTTTTAAAAACAGAGTCTCTTAAATAAGTTTGCTATACTTTCATCACCAGCATTAGCATGCTTCTGTGCTCCTGGGTTTAATGCTTGTATACTAAAGAGGTGCCAAGTATTAAACAGGTTGCCTTTGCTGTAATCATGAACTTCCATTGGGAGACCATAATTGCTAACAAGCAAAATAGGTCTGCAAGAATTCTTAATGGTGAGCACAGATTAAAATAACAACTGTGATTAGCTTTAAACTGCTCGACTAGAAAAGGACTAATCTTAGGGGAATAAGTTGCATGGCAAACAAATGAAAACCCCTATGTATGATATTACA
This sequence comes from Buceros rhinoceros silvestris, assembly GCF_000710305.1. NCBI lineage: Eukaryota > Metazoa > Chordata > Aves > Bucerotiformes > Bucerotidae > Buceros > Buceros rhinoceros. The sequence goes on along the minus strand of NW_010393518.1, from coordinate 9,823 downwards.
GTAATGAAGGCTGTGAAAAAATCCAAAAGCTCTCCCAGCTAAATAAGGTCATGCTCTGCACAAGTATCTTTTTCTTGTCAGGGCTTAGTAACTCGGCCTGAGGGGAATTAAGGTCAAAGCAGCCATTTCAACCCTTTCTCAAAGTTTTTGATAAGAAAAGCTGCCTTTGGTCTATGATGCTGGCCTGAGTTTTAGACTGTATTTGGAAGGAGTTACCTTCCAAAATTATTGTTGTAGCCCATGATCAGCAGG
>NW_010393518.1:486-9481 GCF_000710305.1 Buceros rhinoceros silvestris | reverse complement strand
AAGAGGTTGGTGTGGTGTGGTTTGGGTTGGGTTGGGTTGGCTTCATTTGGTTTGGTTTGTAAGAACATGAGGCTTCCTTCTTCTTTGCTTCTTCACCCATCTGTCCTGTCACACCATCTTGGCAATGGATACAGCCAGGAAAAGGGAGATTTGTGCTACTGGCACTAACACTTGCCTCTCATCTCGGTGCTTTGTTTTGCAGGGGGTTTTTTGGGGTAGTGGTCGTGGTATTTGGTTTTTTTTTTTCGCTATGTCTCTACAACACTGATGGATACAGCAGTGGATATATATGATACATTTGTAAAATCCACGAAAACATGGATGTATTCTTTTCAGTTTCCTCAGTGTTTGGAGATGAGACTGGCTGAGGTAGAACAGAACTGAGTCTGGCAGGTAGGAGCCATTCAGTCACCACAGGTACTCAGATGTTTCCAGCTAACTTCATAGTGTCATATATGTCTCTCTAAAGCTGAGGCTTCTGATTCATGACTTTACATGTGACAATATATCACACAAAAATGTAGATAAAAAGCATATAAGTTGTATAACAGAGTTCACAATACTGCTTCAGATGTGCAATTCTACCAAGGATTAGTATTTGAATATGCGCATTAGGATACCAATTAAAAATGTATCTGATTTTTGGCCAAATGTGCTTTTCTTTAGCTGAGTGTAAATTTGGATGGTTCAGTGAGCAGTGCAGATGTAGTTACAGGCCACAAAAAGCACGGCCATTGTGTTGTCTGTGAATGAGAACGGCTCGCTTCCTTTGACTCCCGGTACAATGTCTATCGCACACCACAGTGCCTAAAGATACTTTTTCATGACTGAACAGGGTGAGAGTAATGTGAATAATGAGTATAGAGAAAAGCAAGTGTTTTACTGTTTGCCTTAAAAAATCATATTTTTAAAAGGATCACAGAAAAGTAAGAGAGAATAGGTTAAATATTGCAAATGAACCTTATGGACTATGAATATTATGAATACTAAACTTTTAATCAGGGGAAAAGACTGGATAGCCGCTACAGCACTTGTTGCCGTTGCAGTAAAACCAGTTCGTACTTAAGTGAGTATAATTTATCTCAGTGTTCAAATCAAGACTCATCACTGTCTTTTAAACAAATAAAAGTAGATGCCTCACAGAATTTCACATTTGTGCGATTTTTTTATTAATTCTGCTAATTAGTCATATAAAATAATTGTCCTCAACTGGTTAAAGTTGATAAGTTATTTTATGTGTAAGGCTTTACCTGATCGATGAGTAAATCTCCTTCAACAGTGAGTCACTTTTACTCTGATAGGGCGCATTGCGGAGTATTTCCTAAGCTGACTTAAAATTAAGCTCAACTCGATGTGCTGTGGCATATGAGAAATATGACCTGGGATGATTTTTGCATTATACATTCCTAACAAGTATTAATTTTGAAGAATACAACTCTCAGCCTATTGCTGTAATCGGAGCAATTTCCCATGAACACAGCCCGTCAGTGCTGCGCCAGTCAGGAGTGAAGTGGCAAGCCGCAGTTACTGATGTCGTTGCAAAAAGGATTTGGAACCGTCTGAAGAGAAAATAATTTGATACCAGCAAATATCTCTGAATCTATGCTAAACTACCCAGATTTTCGTAGCAGTTTTTTAAACTGCCCAGGCAAAAGATGGGAAAATGTTCTTTAAAAAGTAACTTCGTATGGTCGTATTTATAAAATTAAATGAATTAATTAACCAATGTTAAATTTAAAAATGTTAATACCATCCTTAATTAATCAGGGATTGGGGTATTTTTGCACAGATGTACGCTTGTCATAAGAGTGAGACTGCCGGTGCCATGAATTGATTTGTTTCCCTTAAATTAAAAAATAGGAGGCCTTGAGCAAAATATATTCTTTAGATGGATTCGGTAGAATCACAAATGTTCCCTACCAAGTTGAAAGGAAGAAAAACTCCAGCAGGGAAGTATGTGGAAGCTCTATTTGACATATGGATGTTTGTTAAAAGCAAAATGCATGAAGAGCCCAGAGTAAATTAGATCCTCATTTGTATGCTGGGAAATGAAATGTATAATCTTGGCACGGCTCTGCGTTTGTTTTGGGTTTTTTACGCGAACAAACTCCTTTGTGTATGCAGATATACATATTACTGTAGTGGCTGTTCAGGGTTAGAAAAGAAGAGCATGCTTTGAGCTGGTTTTATCTGAAGCTAAGCGTAAGTGGCAGGTTGGTTGTCCGCGTCTCCTGAAGTGCAGGCTTTGCTTCAGGTAGGAGGCACCGGGCACGCTGCAGACGCGCTGCACAACTGCTGCGTCGCTGCCTGGGGAAACACAGGCCGACCCAAAAGGACCAGCCACGTGGGGAAACGCCAGACCACCTACTTGTCTGAAACAGTACCCCAGTTTTCAGATACGGAACCAAGTAACACATCGACAGAGCAACCCACAAGAAACAAATAGGCTATTATCTGGTGCTGGTGCTCAGAGATTATCTAGTCCTTTCCAAAAAATCAAACATTGCCAGCTGTCCATAGTCTTTTTTTTAGTATTTGGTGTTGAATTTAGGCTTTCACCAATGTCTAGGCACAGTCACTCTTATTCATGTTGAATCATACTTCATTCTTCAGATAATTCCAATTATTTTGTTGGAATTATTCACAGAGTAAATAAGAATTCCTGTGAGTGGCATTGCCCTGAAGTCTTCTCTAAGACTGAACAACCCTGTCTTTGCAGGGAGCCTCTGCTTCCTATTTGGCAGAGGAAAACACACGGATTTACGTCTAGGCAACAAACGAGAATTTGGGCTCTTATAAAAACAGGATGTCGAAATCCATTATAGAAATGAGTAGTGCACAGTCACAGGCTGTGAGAGGGGGTTTTAGATGGGGAGATGGGGTTAAGGAAAGAGAAATGAAGAATTTATGAAATTGCTGTTTTTAAAGAAATGGTACGTCACTAATCTGTTAATAAAGTCTACAAATGGGGCAGTGCTGATGGCAGATGTAGAAGAGGCCAGTGCGAAAATGTATATGAAGTCATGCAAGTTGGGTTAGCACCTTTCCCTGTAAATCAGCTTCACTTGTGAAAGAGAAGTTAAATAATCAAGTTTGGTGTTTCTGTTTCATTCCGTAATGCTCAACCATTTTTATTTTTTCTAAATTACATTAAAGCAAGACTTTAAGACCCCAAGTAAGAACAGGGCCTCATTGTTCCACACAAAGCGAGAAATGTTTTTCATCTCCTTAGTCCCAAGGATGAAAAAGAAATAACGTAATTCCCTTTTGGCAGAGAAAAATAAAGTTGTGAATATACTAAGTAATGGAGCTTATACAAGAGATCTGTGTCTAAGCCAGAGTTTTGCTGTGTTCCAGTTCAGTGTGTCAATAATAAGGTTGTATTTCTCGTGTCACAGCACTGTGTGTTGTCATCCTGTTCACTCCAATCTGGGGGATGAAGTTCTCGCATCACTGCTTGAATCTTTAAAAGGTTTTATGGCTTAAAGCAATCTTGGTGACAATCTTATCCTGTGCTCTGTGACGGGATATGGTTTTCTTGTGTCTACCATTCCTAGCATGAGGAGGTGAGGAAGAAGAGACCTAACTTTGGAAGTGGCCTCTCCAACTCCTGTCCTTGGCCCCTGTCACTCCACAGTAGAAAAATCCATGTAAGTGACCTCTGTCAGGGTAGTGGCAAGAGGAGAAGAGAAGGGCTCTACCTTGCTCTCTTGAGGCAGTTTATTTTAATCTATATTGGTGTTGCTGTGCAACAGATTTAATATAGAGAAAACCGTGGATGTGGATACCTACACCATTTGACTTGGCCTGGTACAGGACAAATACCACTTGAGTTGAAAGCAGGACACCCGTGCAACCAGAATATCGTAGTGACATCATCTCCTCCTGCTATTTAATGTTAAGTGTGCACTGATCCATCACTGGCCTCTTACCACTTTCTACCGCGAGCGCCAGCACCCCTCTCCAGGCTTTGTGTGCCCTTGGCAGCTGAAGCTGCAGATGTACCGGAGCGTATTTTTGCAGACGTGGAGCTTAGATCTGTAGTCAGCCGTATCCAGAAGGCTCACCTGGTCTCCTGTTTAGCTCCCACGCTGATTGTACTCAGGCTGGAAGAGCTTGGGGAGGTACTTCACAGCTTTCTGAAAGTTTCCTTTACCTCTGTAGGATTTGGTTGGCTTCCTGTTTACAAGTTGCAGGAGATCCAGGGTGCGCTTCCCATCAGTTCTGCCTCCTGTATCAAGCCCTTTTTATGTTAAAAAATTATATTTTCCATTGCTTTATTTGTTAATAAAAGGGCATAACTATGTCTATAGCAACCCGTATTCTGGGATATGGCCCATGTGCACAGGGGTTTTTAATCAGGACTAAATTCCAACAGACTCTGCTGGAGGGAAAATATCATGCATTTATAGCATAAACCCGTATAAACATTATTATAACGGGTTCCACTAGGGACAAGGTTTCAATATATTCAAGGCAGCATTCACCAGATATTAAAGACCTTCTCCTACTTAAATCAGCATAGCTCAGAATTTGCAAACTCTTGCTTATGTAGATACTCCCCTGAGATTTTTAAAAATTAACAAAAGCTTGCAAAATACAGACCTCTTAGTTTTATTACCACCTGATTAGCTAAGCAGAGTCTAGAAAGTGTGACTTAAATATGCAAAAAATAGAAAATCTAGATTAATCTCCAACAAATGCTTAGCAGTAAGGAGACAGCAGTTTTTGCAGGATATTTAGTTAGTTCTAATTTATGTAGCGACTTTAAGGGCAGCAGAGGCGTAAGTGTGTCTGCTTCTATGTGCTGCCAGATTTGGCACATGCTTGTACTGCCCAGTACTTGAGGAGGTTTGATGCAAGCTTGATGCTACCTCTCAAATTCTTCCCAGTCCAGTTCCTGACAATGCTGTAATAAACCAAATATAGTTTTTCATTCAGCAGATACTTAGTCCTCCACCAGGCAAGTCAAGAGCCTCTTAAGGCCTTTTGAGAGAAACAAGTACAGGCGGCGTGGTTCCTGTAAGGCTTCCTGTATTTTATGATCTTCCACTCTTCCTGGTTGGGGAAGAGAGATCAAATGCAAAGGAAGCACCTATCTTCCTGCAGAGCCCTGGAGAGATGGCCCAGAAACACAGATCAAAAGGTGTAAGCACTCTCAATCCCTCTTCTCCTTTTCTCTAACACCACCATTATAGATGCTTGAAAAAATGGCCAAATGCTGCCCTTCTTCTAGTGACACTAATGTCAGGACTTCTTTTTGCTTCTGTTTTGCAGTATGAAAATGTGCAAATGGCAGCACTTGACTCTTTCTTCAGCCAATTCAAAAGATACTAAAAGTTCTCATGAAAGATCTAAATTCTAAATTTCCACTGAGGTCAAGAGAAAACTTTTATAGAATCCTCTTTAGGCTGAATGTAATCATCATCAGCAGGAGCTGATGGTAACAGATGTCAGCACAAAGCAGGAGCCTGACAGCGAGTCTTCCCGTAGTCCTGCTTACCAGGCTGTACTGAGAGATACCAGCATGGTGACTGGGGACCAGTTTGCTCTTGAACCTCTCCCTGAGCGACTTTTTTCTGCCAGTGCAGGGTGCTCAGCGAGTGTCCCTCCTGTTGCGCAGCTTTTTGTGTAATAGCCCAGCCTGGCAGTGTTCCCAAATGTGCAGGCGATTGCCATGATATTTGAACTGACGTCCCCAAAAGCGACCTCACTGAACGGTGTCCTGTGTCAGGCTGCAAGTGCAACCAACTGTACAGTAAATCACATCAGTACACACCATCTCTACCCTGCTCATGTGGAACAGAGGTTTGGAACACCTAGTGTTAAGTGCTAGTAACCTTTAGGTAGAACATCTGAAAATCTATTACTTACATCATCTTTATGTAGCTTCAGTCCTGTGTAAGTAAATAAATCACCAGTAAAAACAGGTCAAGAAGTGAGTCAAACTTACTAACTGCGTTTCTGGAGATTTCTTCCCCCCAGATTTTTAAGTATGAAGTTTCTCCATGAAGCACAGACCCTCTCAAAGATTACACAGTTGTTTCAGCATTATTGATTACTGTGCAAATCGGTCACTTCCAACCTGCCAAGGTAACCTGTTCTTTCCCAAGTACTCCCATTTGAAAGAGCTGCAGGATGCAGCAGTGAGCAGAGACGGATCACCTCCACGTGCACATTATGCCAGTCGAGAATCAGAAGTCAGTTTAGGAGGCATCTGTCCCTTCAACAGTAGGCTGGTGTCTGAGAAAATGACAAAATTTCTACACTGGGCAATTCCTGCATTTGTCAGTGCCAGCTGTCACGTTTCTATATTTAAAACCGTAGCTACCATTAATGTTTTGAGCTAATGCTGTCATCTACTTCATTGTAGTATTCTGAAGCACGAGCATTGCGGTTTTAGTATCACTCCAAAGCAATGGTAAGCAAAGTCATGAGTTTTGTTTGAAGATTAGTGTATTATCTTGTAAATGTCTACGCTAGATAAAATTACGCAAGCCTAGGGACAAGAAATAATTAATGATTTGGAACATGTACTTATTGCTGTGTATGAAACTGAGATACTATTAATCTAAAGAGACACAGAGGAACAGTATCTCAGCCGTCAGAACAGTACAGCTCGATAAGCATAAAAAACACTTTCAAGTTGTAATTATAGCTTTAAATAGTAGATAAATACTGGTTCTTTTTAATTCTAAATCACTTCTAGTTACAGAGTAGGAGACCAACTCCACTGCTTTTGATTTCCGTGGATGTAAATTCAGGCTGAAAATAATTGAAGAACTGGTGATGATAGGTTTTTTTTTCATTCCTGTAGTCCTGGTTAATCTACTGTATCTGGTAAAATTGTTCAATCATTTCACTAGGAATTCGGGAACAGAGAACTGTGAAAAGACAGATGTGATCTTTAAATAAAAGCTTTCTATGCAATAATTTATAGACTGATAGATTGGTTGACAAGACTGGAATGGCGTTTAAGATCTGCAGTACCACACCTAGGAAGGGATCAAAATTATGCCAGTGAGTTTACTGCAGTTCTGATCCCCCACTTCAGAAAAGGTGCGAAAAGTTCAGAGGAGGGCAGAAAAGGGCAATTAGAAGCACGAGTTGGCTTTCATTTATGTAACAATTACGAGATTTCAGCCTGGAAAAGCAGCAACTTAGGCAGGGAATGGCAGAGCTCACAACGTGAGTAGCATGGAGAGGAGCAGGGCTTCTTTCAGTGCCAGAAATCCAGGGTATCGGATCAAACTAACACGTAGTGTATAGGAAAAAAACGAAAGGAAGAGATGTTTCATATAAGCAAGGCTCAGAGCATCTGCAACTGGGTATCGCTGATGTTCAGAGTGCACATGGGTTCAGCTGGAGACGGGTCAAAGTCAGGGCAGAAATCGAGTGAGATTTAGTAAGTGCAGAGAGGGCAAGGCTGGCTCCGGACACCCCTGAGCTCCCAGGTGGCTGCAGAGCAGACACGTGCCGTATTTTCTCCAGATATTTGGGGTTTGCCACTGAAGAGAAATGACACTGAGCTACCCACTCCTGAGCAGACCCAGCACAGCCACCCGTATGTCACCCAAGTCTCAAAAAACATTTAGACTTTGCAGTTTCAATCACTGATTATAAAGAACCTGGACAGGCAATTTAGGTTGACTGTGCAAGTAGCAGGCATTACAATGTGATTATATTTTACTGACAGATTATTATTTCTATTTAAACAGAAGTGAACCTATTTTAAACTTGGTAATTAAAAATAGCTCGTAGGAGAGTTGCTCAAGGTGTTTCCCTGCACAACAAAGCAATTAAACATGTCAGTAGTCATTACTTCAGTACTATGTGATCCTCATAGTTTAAATGATGAAACTCTGTTTGAATGGAAAGTGAGAATCCGTTTGGCGACTACAAATTCTACGGGATCTGGAGACTCTGACCTTTTAGCTGCCATTCTGCCTAGTTCCCTTCTCATGCTTCTCTGCAGCTTGCCTTCACAGTTCTGTGGTATTTAAGAACATCACTGTACCATCCACTCTGATTCGCAGCATAGAATAGGCTTTGTACTTCACCAAATTACACTGAATTAAACCCAAAGACTTTGACCAGCTCAGGGCTCTAGCTCAGCCCTCAGAAAATTGAACTGTTGTGGCTCATCTGGAAGAGACCAAGGTGCCTGTGTAAGCTGCTGTCCTGGAAAGGCCATTTGAAGTTCGGCAGATTCAAGTAATAGTGGAGGTTCCCATTCTACACTGGAAAACAGAGTTCTCAACCTGGAAGAAAATCTGCATTAACAAACCTGGCTACTGGTTTATCTAAGACACCACAGTTGTGTATTTAGCAGCAAAGATTGATCTCTTTTCCGCCACAGAAAGAGGTTCTGCAAAATGCAAAAAATCTGAGTATTATTTCTGGTGCTGTATTTAATTCCAGTGGTTTATTCATTCTTGAGAGTGTATTGCTCCTCCGCTCAGAAGCCTCCAGATTCAAAATCCAGGAAAACTCCTGCCGCCTTCATTTTTGAAACTTTATTTCTCCAGTACTTCATTTCTGATCCTCGGGTACAGCTCTATCCTGTGATTCTTGTCTCACCATAATGCGGATTTACCTTGCACCTTGTGATTCATGCAGTCTCTTTATTCCAGCAGACCCAGCTATCTGTTGTTTGCATCACTTTGGGTTTTCTCACTTTGTTTCGAGGACCTCTATCTCACACTTTCTCTAATTAAACCAGAAAATCCTGCCCCAGCTCTCGCTCGCTCTACACTTAGGTTCTCTTAAACAAATGTATTGTGTCTACAAAAAACCTGATCACATACCAGTGTGATCTATTGTAAGTGGGAAAGATTTTTTTATTTGCAATTTTTTTACTACTGGATGAAAAAGGCTTTCAGTGATTCTTTAGGAACTGTTTTTCTATAAAACTCGGTTTTAAAAGTGGTCCGTGCATGCCTGCGACTCTCCATCCATCTGAAGTCTTTTGCCTTCCTGTCGCACTACCAGGCCC
>NW_010393518.1:0-305 GCF_000710305.1 Buceros rhinoceros silvestris | reverse complement strand
CCCCGGGACGAGCCGCAGCCACTGAGCCCTTCCCAGCTCACAGGATCGTTTAGGTTGGAAAAGACCTTTAAGATCACCGAGTCCAACCCTCAACCCAGCACTGCCAACTCCAAGTCATCCCGGCACCAGGGGCCAGGTGGCTCCACCATGCCGAGCACCTTCCCTCCTAACTTTCGGAGACAGCCGAAACGGTATCAACCCCAGATCTGCGTTTCATTTTGGGCTCATGGGGGGCGGCCGGAGGGCAGCTGCTGCGATACGGCCGGCACGACGCCGCGCCCGGACACCCCGACCCTGGGCAGCTC
>NW_010393517.1:155974-157094 GCF_000710305.1 Buceros rhinoceros silvestris | reverse complement strand
GTCCGGGGGGTGGCAGAGAGTGCAGAAAGACCGCCTTTTCATGGGCACAGCACGGCTTTTTAAAGCAGCAACGGCGCGAAAATTGGTCAGACCCTTGAAAACTTTTAACCAATGAAAAATGGAGATGCAGCTGACGTCAAATGGTAGGGAACACCAATTGGCTAGTTTAAAGCAAACTTCTTCTGAAATAGGAGAAGTTGCTAAGCCATCATAGTATCCCTCTCACAAGACCTCAATTCTTCTTGTGCTCAACTTAGGAAATTTAGACCCCAGTAGATTCTGTTACGGAAGGCATGTCGTTAGGGTAAAGTCCTTTGGGATCCTTGTTCTTGGCATCTAATTAGGTCCTCATGTGATCATCTTGTTCTCTGTGACGTCTTGAAGAACTTCTGCTTGGTCTGATCTGGCTGTTTATTAGGAACTTCTGTTCCATTGTTTGTTTGGGTGGTTTTTTTGATTTTTTAGTTTTTTTGTTAGATAATCTGTGTAATTAATGAAGAGAGAAAACGGTTTTAAAGAGCAGAAGGGTGTACAATAAACCACTGTGTGAACTTAGCTTGTTTGCATAATTTTAGTGACAGAATTCCTGTTAACTGGTTCTGTTAGCCCAGTGTATCTAACACTCCTGGAAGATGTCATATAAACATGTTGTCTCCAAATGACAATCAGAAGTCACTGCTATTCTATTGTCCATCTTTTTGCTGTGTTTGTTTTCCTTTCGTGGCGTTGAGTAGAGAGCAAATGCACGTTTGAAAGTTTTGATCCTTTGAGTTCTGGTTTCGCAGGGACTGAGATACAAAAGGATCCAGAGACAGATGCTGCAAGTATTTTCTGCTACTGTGCCTGGCCTTTTAATCTCCTTTAAGAAACTGAATCTTGCCCTTCCATGCCCAGTAGATGTTGCTGTTGAATCAATAACACTGAAAGAGGACAAGGGAAAAAAGCTTTCAGAGCTTCAAAGGTACGGCAGATATTCCAGTATCTTATCCAGAGAAAAGAGGTCTAATTTTTTTTCCATTAAATATGCAGAGCCCATAATGTTTTCAGTTATATATCTCAGCTTGAGAATCTGCAGCATAAATGACAAGTATGCATTGTCTGTGTAACTTAGAGTTATAGG
>NW_010393517.1:140192-155816 GCF_000710305.1 Buceros rhinoceros silvestris | reverse complement strand
TGTTTCTACCTTACATCTCCGTTACGGTTTTATTAAATACTTGTATTTTGTAGTTTCATCTGAAGAATCATAAATCACGTCAGTCATGGTGATATTTCTATAGCACAACACAAATTTGCAAAGCTATGCATTATGGCAAGAACAGGCATTCTTGTAGCTTCTCCCAGTCGGCATTGCTCCTTGGAAGGTGGGGCCATGCCAAGTCACTGGAGCACCTTTTAGGACGAAGTGGTGCTGAGGGACGCGGTTTATGGACCCTGGCAGTGCAGGGTGAATGGTTGGACTCAATGATCTTAAAGGTCTCTTCTTACCAGATGATTCTGTGGTTCAGTGAAAACCCATGATACAGGGTGGGCTTTGCACATTTTTATTGAAGAAGACAAAGCAGGGGAGGCAGGTCACTTTGGAAGAAGAGACTGAATGAAGATAGAGAGGAAAACATTTAAAGGTGGCGCGCTTCCTTTAGCAGCACTTGTTCAGTAAGGTTATGTGTAGAGGAACCTTTTAAAATTATTTTTAATGCAATCTGGTCTTCTAACAGAGTTTGAGGAATAGTTTCTTACTGATCAGGAAAAAAAAGTGTGAATAAAATACTGAATAAATAAGTAATCTTGCTGCTGAATGTTCTTTCCCTGGTATATGGGAAAACATCTGCAGCTATTGGTTTCCTTGGAAACAAAAACACTGCAAAAAGCTAAATGCTCTGCACTTGAGTCTGTCAATTTTACTGCATTTGAGAAGAGTTTAACGTGCACACTCGGACCTTTTTACTACGTTTGTTGCTCAAATGCTGTGTCAATTATGCTGTTCTCACATAAAACACCTGATCAAAGGAAATGTGCGACATGCTTTGGATTTCGGACAGAACAACAAGAAAGGTTGGTAGTTACAAGTCTAAGCATGGACATCGTGTGCATGTATGTATGTATTTCCTTAGAGCATCTAGTTTTCTGACCACTTATTTTTAAAGTCTTGGCTTTTAAAGCTCAATGCTATTGTTTGCATATTGCTGCAGTCTTAGCTGGTTTTTTTGAGCTGGAGATCAGAGAGCTGCTGAAAGGAATTGCTGGTACATTTGCCTCATAATAGGATTTTGGCAGGACATTGGTTTTATTTGTAGTTTTAAATAATTCAGTATGGGATACGTACATGTGCTCTCACAGATTAGTATTTTTGTTCTGCGAGAGGAGTATGGTTTCATATACTGTGTTAGAAGATTTTAGTAATGGCTATGATTAGCTTCAACTGTTCAAGCCAAAACCAAATCTGTGCAACAGTGTGGATGTGTAATTATATCACAAAGAATTAATTTAAAGCTTACTTGCATTATTGTATTTTAAGAAAGAGAAGCTCTGTTAAGCAAGTATTGCATAAGAATTAGATTGTTTTTCAGTAAGTATGTTTAACATTGCTTCGTGTGTGTACCTGGGTCACAAGTACATGAGGCAGAAGTCACATTTGTGACCATCCTTCTGTTAGTAAGATGGTTTTCCATATATATTGGAAAAATACCATACAGTACTGAGAGGTACTGAGAAGACTACGCTGTACAGAGAAACACTTAACACGTGTTGACAAAACATGGGCTGTAGCTTGTCAAATATTTTGGAGACATCTGGCAGTGATTCCATGGTGGGATTGCTTGCTAAAATAGGCTTTAAAATGTTTGAAACTCCTTTTCCTCTCTAAAAGGAGGCAGCTGGTCACATGAAATTAGATATAAAGTTTAGTCACTAGGGCCTTTGCACTGGGATTTTATACTTGACTATTAAATAACCTTTGAATCTGAGGTTTTACTCTGTTTCACTCGGGTATAATGTTGCCTGTCACTGCTGAGGTACATATTTTTAAAGAGTTCTCTCTCGGGATGACTTGAAGTTTTCATGGACTTTCTTTTATTTCTGTTTGCTTTGGGTGCTCTAAGTTACTTTTACATTACAGTGGTCCATGTGCTCAGTTTGTACAAACAGAGAGCGTATTTGGGGATTCAAGGAGGTGGAGAGAGCAGACGGATACTGTATTTTCCATGAGAAACTCATATTTTAAATACTCTTTTGCAAATGTCAGGGGAAGAGGAAGGAAAAGGACAGAAGTAGTGAAAGAATTATTTATATGTCAGCTATCCTACTCCTTGTTGCCCCTACACAATCAAAACCCTAGAAAATTGATAAAAAATATATATCCTATTGTAAAGCAAACAGTGCAGTTTCTTGAAGAGCATGCTGCCTCATCCCATGAAAGCAATAAAATTCAAATTAAACCATCTAATGCTATAACTACTTCTACTTTTTGAGAGCTGTTTGCCTGCAACCCATTAGCACACCACTGGTAATGCCTCTGCAAGACATCCTGTTTGTACACGTATGTGACAGTGAAGAGAAATCTGATATTTAGAAAGATGAAGTAGGATAATAGTTTTTACAGATAACACTGTGTTATGGAAGGCTTTTGGATAGTTAAAGAATGTCTTACTTCTGTATTTGATAATACAATGTTAACAAACAACCTAGCAAATAATGTTTTTTATGCATTTCTTTGGTTTTACCCAGTAGAACCTTCCAACCAAAATTACTTAGCGATTTTTGCTTTTGTGGCAGGTGATCCTAGCAATAGCAGATCCAGCTGTACTAATAACTACAGATACCAAGGTGACTATTTCCTTAATACTTGTCTGTTCCTCTGAAGGGCTAGTTGAGTGATCCTGAAGGAGGTAAATGGCTCTTAGAGGGATGCTAATACGTATCAGTCTCTAGGGACCAAAGAGACTTTTTTGTGTGTTGATGCGGTATAGCTAAGAGTTTCAAGTCAGGCCTTCCAGTGCATGGTATCTGGCATCCTCAAGCCTCCTTTATAGGCTGCCCTTTGCCTTTTGCAGGTTTTAAATTATATTTCATAATTCTAGCCCCACGTTCTCTCTGGAGCTTGTCTGTGCTCTGTTGATGCATTCACAGTATTAATCTCTGAAAGTGTTCTTCCTCTTAGCTTCACAGGGGGGAATGGTGAAGCAGATCAAAATGTTCTCCTTCAGAGATCCAGGCATTGCCATGAAATATACAGGAACATGATTAGAGACTAGTCCATTATACATCTGCTGTCTTGGAAAGGGGCACGTGGTACCATAATTCTTTCTTTCCTTGAAGTCATTTTCAGACCTAACATCCTGACAATAATCATACAGAAACATTGTATGCTATGACAAGTATAAAACCATGTATAATGAAATAATGTGAGATGTCTGACACATTCACATATTTTTCCTTTACTTTCTTGGAAATTTTTTTGTAGTTCTAATTTTTTTTATTAAGCAATAATTTTTTAAAATATTGTTGTAGCTAACTACTCACGGGAGCTGAACCAAAACCACCACTGTAGATATACCCTTTGAATCAGCACACCCAAGTTGTACAACTGTGTTTCAATAGGCATTCAGCTACTGAGGTTTTGAGGGAACTCTATGCTACAATTCACAGTTCAGTCTTGATGTGGTAGTTACATCTGCTGCATAAACACAGATGGGTAAGTGGCAGGACAGGGCAGCCCTGATATTTTGCTGAGTCTCGGGGCGGCAAGCTAGCAGGTAAAGGAGCAAATCATTTCCAGCCCATTGAAACTGGTCTTGAAGGGAAGAACTCTGAGAGCAAAACTTTGTAGAAATAAACTTGAAGAACTTGAGAAATTTTGTGGAAATTTTCTTTAGGTCTCGTAAAATGTGACATGACTCAGTGGACCACAGAATTTGGTGCAAGAGCAAAGTTAGAAAACAACTGCTTAGAAAACAACTGTTGAGAATACTAGTGCTGAAGATATTTTAGTGCACCAGTTGGTGCATGCTGAAGTTAAATAAATGTGCAGTTATAATAACTGTGACAGCACTGGATAGGGCTAGAAACAAACATCTCATGAGTTGGAATAAGAAACGTTGTGCTGTGCTCTGGGGATGAGTCTCTGTGAGCCTGTCGTCGTTTGGCTTTGTGGATGGATAGAGCCAGCTCCTGGTTGCAATTGTGATTGACTCAACTCAAAAAATCTTTTTAAAGTATCCAGACGTTATAAAGCTTAAAACATTATTTTTAATTGAAGCCCATGCAACCTCTTATGTGTAATAAACAGCATTACCATAAGCTTGTCACTGACAAAAGAATCCTTGTTATGGATAGGAAATAGCTGTAAGAGTACAGCGGGGAAAATAAGACAAAGCGACAGCAGTACATAATCGAAATAACAAAGGAATGTGTACAATTATGCTTACATTCTTCTTTCAAAAGCAGGACTATTCATGACTGTGGTCCTTCGAGAAAACTGACAGTTTCAGAAGCCTATTGATAAGCCTATTAAAGCAAAAATTCAATCTTTCTGTTTCAAGAAAGCATGAAATGGTGGTTTGGATGTGGCTTACAATGTAAAGAAGCCTAGATGACATTTTCCTTTCTGACAGCTTTACCGTAACGAAGGCAGAGAAACTATAAATTGAAGAAGTTTTTTTCCCTCATCTACTGAGGTATTATGCAGGCCAGCTTCCAGGAAAGATCAATTTAATTTGGCTGGTTTTGGAAGTAGCACATTCTGTGAAACAACAACAAAAAAAAAGAATATGAAAATGTTCGCTGTTTCATATTCTAATTAAGAAAAACCCCAAATCATTATCAACTGAACATAGTGATTTTTGATTGTCAAGAAATGAAAAAGTTATTGTCTGCAAAAAGCCTTTTTTTTTTTTTTCAGAGGCTTTTTTTTCCCCCCCAGACCTGGAATCTCCTGCCACTTTTGACAAGATCTGACCTGGTCTTTCTCTCCTGTATTAAGCATCCATCAGCACAAATAACCAGACTGTGAAAATAATGCTGTGTGATTTACTATGAATTGTATGCAGTAAAATAGATGGGGGAATTGGCCTGTTAAGGAAACATATACGGAGAAATTTTTAAGCTCTATTGTAGAAGAGGCAAAAGCACTACTGAAGGACCTGTAGTTAGGGCGAGTGTTCTGCAGTAAGACTGAGATCTTGTTCGTGGTTTGGCCTCTTTGGCTGCAGGCTGCATACCCTTGTGTTTGTTGGAAATGATTTTCCAGTTCCTGGATGTTTTTTGAGACTTACTACATTTTCCTGTTCTACATCAAGACAAAGCCCAGTCCTTTAGCAGTGCTTGGGGTGCAGTCCAGGAGGGATGCCAGCACCCAGGGCAGAATAGTAAGCAGCCTTTTGGGGCATGTCTGCTGGAGATGGGCAGCTTGGCCAGACCAATCACAAATTACATTTTCCTATGTCCTCAGTGCATTCCCTGAGTATTGCACTATTTACTTTTCTGAAAAGGGAAAAGCTTTCTGTCACCCCAAAGCTCCAGTGAATGCTACGTTTTAAAAGATGTGCAAATGGAAAAGGACAGTCAAATTTAAAGATACATCCCACTAAAAAAAAGTTCTAAATTAAAGCTGACATCTTTCTACTCTGTCCCTTATCTGTGATAAAACTTGTCAGCCTGTTCCTCAGGCGTAAGCACTTCAGATTTATTCTGTGCACTCAAATGGAATGGTCCTGGAAATACTTTCGTTTTTTATTCTGAATTCTTTTTAGATTGCTGATTGTATGTAAAATTACCAATTAGAAGTGACAGTTAAATATTACATTTTGTTACAGAGTAATTTCCTGAGAATGTTTTAAATCAGCCCTGACTCTTGAAGGGTAGACCTGCTAAATTTTTAGGTGTACGGTCAGTTCTTTTGAAACAGTGATTTTTACAAAGTGGGACAGGTAATAAAAATTGGATTTTTCTTAATATTCCAAATTTGAACACAAACACAGAAAGGGATTAATTTAAAGTCTAATATTTTTTAGGAGACCTCAAATGTTTGAGCTTTAAAAAATGTTATACAGACTTTTTAGGGGGGAGAAATTAATTTTACAATTCCTCACTCTGCATTTCCTTTGAAAATAAAACCACCATGACAAGAGAAGACAAAAAAAATGTGTGTTCTCTGGATCAATTCCATTTCTGCATTTAAATATAGGAGAGTTATATATTCTCTGGGGTGGAATATAACTATGAAATCTCTGCATCCAGACTTTACCACCTGTTTAATTATCATGGTACCTTAACTGTTCTTCAAAACCAAGAACTCCCCGATTTCCACTTATTTTTCCTACGTTTAAAATACTGTGGTTTCAGGTTTTTTAGGGCCTGGAATAGTTTCCCTTGCATGGCTTTTCCTTTAATTATGCATACCTGTGGTAGTGCCCCAAAGAAGAAAATAGTAGTGACATTTCATTTCGTTCCATATTACTTCTGTTTGCAACAAGTTCTTTCCCTGTTCACCTGTGTACCTCCCATCTTTGGTCTTCCTGACTTCCAATAGGAAGTGCTTCCTTCATCTATAAAGGCATTTCAGTGAACTTGGAAAGATGGGGTCTTGCTTGGCACTGCACTGGTGAAAAGGCAACCTCCATTCATTGCCATGCCTGCTTTTAGAGGAGTGCAGCTGCTGGCACATCTAGGTAGTTTAGCTCCTCAGACTGGAGAAGGATTGAAGGGCTGGAGCAGCCCTCAGACAAGCAGGGGAATTTGGAGGTATTACAGTAAGTAAACTCTTTCAAGGCTGTTGGCTCTGCAGCGATTGTTTAATCCCATATGGCGAAAGAGGAGGATGAAGAAGAAAACTGAATGAAGCGGTTACTGGCAAACTTGGTGCTCTTCGGAAGCACAGGTCAGTGGAAGAGACTCAAATGATATTTCATTTATAGTAACAAGGAAGGCTGGGGGAAAAGAAACTCCTGCCTCTTATGCTAGGAAGTATTGAAACCTTTGAACTAGTCAATCATTTTAAGTTCATTCAGGCTGAAAAGCCTAACTACAAAACTTCACAGAAGTGTGAGGAATGCTGCTCTAGTGTAAAACTGGTAAAGGATATAAAAGACATGAATTGTTGAAGAGATGGTGGCTAAGCTAAACTTTGAGAACTAATCTTGATTTTTTTATGTTTCTTTTAAAGGAGGCGTTAGATTGCAATTGATAAGGGGGAAAGAAGGATGTTTAGGGAAGACAACTGAAAGTATTGAGAGCTGGTCTGTAGCAAGATTGGGCTGAAGTGGGAAAGAGGACACCAAACAGAAATGAGCATGTTGCATGTCATCCATCTTCCACTACTCAGCCATGGGCCTGAGCAATAACAGAAAGGAAGGGAAGCACCTCTGTAGAAGGAGGATGGGGGTAAAGCTTTTCCTCTACTGCTGAGTATTTGGTCTGGGTAACACCCCAGCCCGGTCACTGTGTGTCGCTAACACACATCCCAGGTGAAGGAGTGTGGAGAGCAACTGCTAGGCCTATATGGCACTTACTTTCTCAAAGGAAGGTATTACTGAGATTGATCTAAGGACTCAATAGAGATTTGGCAAATTAATAGATCAGTAAAACAAGGCATAATTTTGGTGGAATACCTCTATTAAATGCTCCTGCACATCTGAAGGCTTCTTTAGTCTGTGTTCCTGTATGAACCTTGCCCATACTCTGGCTTTGTACAAGTGTTTGAACATCAAGTTTTTAAGAAGAAAAGACAACTACTTTTTTTTCTTTTCTGTCCTGCATGTATTTGCAGCGTAATGACTTGTACAATGTGAAGTTCTCTGTATTCCTTCAGATTGCGAATCTAGGAACAATTTTCTCCTTGTGAAAGAGTGAGGTGTTGCCAGAAACAGAATACTGCCATCTCTGCTTATGAATCCCAGTTTCAAATCCCAGATGCTTTACATAATAAAGCCTAACTGGGCCCATTACCAAGAGAACTCAGTCATTCAGAAAAATAAAAGGGAAAAATCCCTTTGCCTCATGAAGGAAGAAGTGGTGCCAAGAGGAGGTTGAAATGTTAAAAATGCATTTTCTGTTTGGATCTTTAATATCAACTGTCCTGTCTCCCCTTTTTCTTTCCCCTTTTATTTAAGGCTGGGGATCAGTATTGCTCTTGTGCAGAGGGTGTATGTGGAATCTTTTTGTAGGACCTGTGAGGACCTAGATTACGAAAACCTCATTCAGTGGGTCTCTTCCCACTCTGCAGGAGCCCAGCTTAGGTAAGTCTTCATGGCTGTATCTGTAGTGTCTTAGGGCAGCAGCGGTGATGTGGCTGCCTGTAGCTTCATTGCTTACGCAGTCTATGGAGTTTTGTGGTATGTAATGTTTGGGGAATCCAGAAAAGAGTGTGGCTGACTTAACTGCTTGATGTTGACCACGTGGTACTGCTGGAAAGCAGTATGGGATGTTTGGCAGAGGATTCAGCTGGATAGGCACAACTGTCTGTATGCTCTGCCCATTTCCTTCGCAGCAAGTGATGTGGTAGGGCATATGCAAAGCAGCAGGGAAACCTGTATGTGTTTTAATATCTTGTAGTCCTGCTTTATATTCTATAAATAGTCTTTCTTCCGTGGCAGCTGCTCTCACGGTCTTAGAAAAACTAAGCTCCTATGGGTTAAAGTGGGAGCCCTCTTGTGGATTAATAATTGATTAAAAAGCAAGAAACAGTTGCTTTAGGTGGTCAGTTTTCTGTGGGTGGAAGGGTATAAAGTCGGGATTTCTTCAGGAGCTTCAGCTATTCAACATAATCCTAAGTGAGCTGGAAATGGAAAGGAAGCATGCAAAGGCAGAAGTTGCAAATACGTGAAATTATTCAAAATAATCGAATTCAATACTGAGTGCAAATAGTAGGAGGATAAACTGGTGATGCCAAGTAACTGATCAGTAGAGAAGGTGAAATTAATTGTTCGTACAGAGTGATACGTGTGAGAAAAGACGACACTCTTCCCCTAAGCTTGCTGTTACCCTCAGTAAAAGACCTTGACTGGTTGTGGGTAGTTCCCCGAACACAGCAGCAGCAGCTCAGTCAGCACTCAGTGTTGGCTGGAAAGGCAAACAGAGCATTACAAACCGCTGAGAGGGAAACCGAGAACAACAAAATCCCTATGTCGCTGTGTAATGTCTGCTGTGCCTGCGTCTTGAGTACCGTGTCCAGTTTTGTTCACTTTGTTAGAGTAGAATTAGGGTACGTGGAGGCATGGTGAAGGCAGTAGAGGTATGGGGTTGCTTTTGTACAAATCGGAACTAATTAGTGTAGGAAATTTTCTGTCTGGAAAACGGGCAATTGGAGGGGACATAATATCACCTACAGTGGAGGTCTGTATAGTCATGAATGGCTTGGGGAAGTGAATAGAGAGTGTTTATTTCCTGGTTTTTTTTCCACTGCTTCACAAAAGGCAAAGTGGGGCACCCAGAAAAATTTCAGGAAGGTAGTTTAAACAAAGGCAGTTTTTCACACAGCACATCATTAAATTTTAGAATTCATTGATGACTGATGTTATGGAGATCGAGGTGAAGTTGGCAGAGAAATCTTCAGGTATACTGTTGCAAGTACCTTTTGCTCATTACATGATTATACATTAATGACTTACTGCTTTAGCTCCTCACATGAGAGGATAGTTACTTCTGGAATGTTTTCAAAATAGCTATGATTGCTTGAAGAACTAGGTAATGCTCTTTGATTGGGAGCTGTTTGAAACTAAGAGAGGTGTAATCTTGCTGTGTTTGAAGAGGCTTTGCTGGAGACCACAGCCAAAACCAGAGCAAAATAGAGTACTAAAGAAAAAAAAAATAATGTTGTTGTGGTTTTCAAATCCAGTATAAGTTTAGAATAAAATCAATACAAACCTGCAGAAATCAGGTCAAATATTACATCCAGGTAGCTCTGGAAGTCGATTGGTAAAATTCTTCATTTGCTCCTTGCTTATTATATTTGCAGTTTCACTGAAAGAAATAGGAGTATGGGCCATTTGACAAAAATGTTTTCACTGCATTTTAAACATCTAAGACAGAACTAAAAGGCTGTGTGTACCTCCAGTTTCTTTGTGAAAGTAATTTTACACAGTGCTGTACTTCAGTATGGATTCCTGTGTTGCAGCAGGGCCTTTCCTGGGACTGCTGAAGAGTTTTTGCTAGAGGTGATACATTAGCAGAAGTTAAAAATCAGAATTTCAAAAGCACGTTGAATTTTTCTATAAAAACAATATATATATATAATACCTGAAATCTATTGTGTTTACAGACTGTACTAGAACAGGACACCAATCCTTTTATTCTTAAATTTAATTTAGCATGAGATGTGTGGGGCTAAAGTGGCATGTTTAACTCCGTAATATGATCATCGTGATGACCTGCAGAGGTGTGGGGCATCAGGTACAAACTTTGAGAGCAAAAATTGCAGTAGCTTGTTCCCAAGCTATACTGACACTGTTATTCCCAGGACTCTTTTGATTCCCTAGGTAGCTCATGGTAAGATACTGGCCTGGTTTTTGTTGCGAGAAAGCTCAATTGGCTCCTGTTGTTAAGAGTTGTTTTTAATTAGTTTAAGGTCTCTTTCTTTACTCTGACTCATTATTATTCGTGAAACCATGGATGATCCAGCTTCAAACCAGCAGGGGTGCTAATCCCACATTCTGGTTAAGCGCATTGAAAATACTGTATCTCTGTTTGCTTCAGCAGAGAAACTACACCTAAGCTTGTTGCTGTGTGACTTCAGACAAGGCTGCCTGATTTCCATGAATGAACATGATTAAACAAGTACATGATTAAAAAAAAAAAAAAACAAACCCAACATCTGTAGGTAAACTAACTTCCAGTCCAGCTAACTGAAACTTTTCACTTTGAAGCTCTGGTCATGCCTTACATGTTTTGAATTTGTTTGAAGCTGTAGAAAGTATATATAAAATGGCGATGTTGGTATAACTGAGGTTTAACTAGCATATTAGAGTTCTCCGTTTTTCACAAGTATAAATAGATATTATGTGCATGTAATCCTGAATGTTGACTGGCTGATGTGATAAAATTCATCTTTACATTTAAATCTTGCTTTTCATTTGTTGTTTCACTGAGAAAACACTATGGAAAGATGGACATTATGATATATGGGAGGCTTAAGCAGTTTGCTGATTCTCCGAGGAAAATATGAAACTGCTATTGAATTGAGGCAGGACACTCAAGGAAACCTGGGATTGAACTAGCATCTTCTATTGCAGAGATGCTTAAGAATGAATACATCACCTGCACTTCTTGCTGCACCAGGCAATACTGTAATCTTACAAGTGAGCTTGCATCTTAAAGGGCAGTTAGATAAACAAAATACTTCTTGCATGTAAAGTTCCTATAGGTGCTATATTTCTATGGTAATACTTTGTTACGCAACAGCTTGACAGAAGGTTAATTTTTTCATTTCTATTAATACAGAAATGGAAATATATATTATTCTCGTCATATATAATATATGGAGCTGCTGTAGACCTGTCGTACTTGGAGTGGAAATTATGTGGGACTTTTAATAAATGAATATTTAGATATGATGTCAGTTAATTTTATTGACAGAGAAAGCCCAGATAGATTGATGGATCCTCTTAAAGTTTTTTTTTTTTAGCTCATGCCCTCCCTAATGTTATTGTTGAGAGTTATGAGCATTGTATGGTGTTCAGCCTCGTAGGATTTTCTATATCCCTGAGAGTTTTCCAGTAGTGGTGTACCTTCTGTGTAGTTAATGGAAGTTTACTGGTTATTAGGCATACTTTCCCTAGTTACCGTCTACAGCAGTTCTCTTGGATATATACTCCACACGCCTTGTGGAGTCCACAGATCCTGACTCCAAAAACCGTTTGCCTAAGGTGGTAATGCAGATTTTGTGGAAATCTGGATTTCGCAGTTACGGAGACCGATGTGACATTTAAACGGTCAAACTCCTCCAAACAGTCCAGAGGATGGCTGTAGTTATTTCAGCCTTTAAAGGAAATTTCAAGTCCACAGGCTTCAAAAATGACCAATTCAAACCGAAGGCGAAGGCATCATGTGGGCTGGCGAGAACGGAAAAGCCTTGTCGCGGTCAGCATGAAGGCATTTTCCTCCGCGGCTACTCACCCTGTAGCAAACTGGCAAGAAGGTAGAAAGGAGCTTGGCGTTCACGTAAGCGTGAGGATGGGGCTTTCTGCTCGCTGTTCCCTCGCCTCGCTGTCAATTCAGCGCAGCCCTTCCCAGCGCTCGCTGCCAGCTGGGAGAGACTAGAGATAGGTCGGCTAATCCACGCTTCGCATTAATTCTGGCGTTTGAAGACTCCACTGCGGGCAAACCCATACGCAGAGGAGGAGACAGAAGTTTTAAGCGGTTCTGCTGTCATTAACATTCACGGCTCTGGCTTCAAGCAGCGCCCGCCTCACGCAGGCACTGCCAGGAGGGAACGTGCGCTCCTGCCTCCCTTTGTGCTGCGGGGGATCCGTGAGGAGTCATTGAAATGCAGGGCTGTGAAGCACTGCTGTAGTGGTTTGGTTTGGGGTGGGTTTAACCCCCCCTACTCCCTTCTTTTCTTGGAACAGGGGAGCATGTTTGCTGTGGATTCTTTTTGTTTCATCAGAGAATGAGATGCTGGCTGAAAACTGAAGAAATGGCCCTAGAAGAATTGATGCAAAGATTAAATGCGGTTTCTCAGTGTGCTGGTAGGAGGAGCTGCTGGTCTTAAATAATGTGTTGTGTGGATGCTGTTAGTGATTTTGTAGGATTTACAGAAAATCCTGGTAATCTGACTAGCATGTCTTTATGCATGTTCGCATTAATAGGAGAAAAAATGTTATGAGCTTTTGTCACCAGGTTGAACTTTTGTTTATATTAACACTAAGTAACATTTGTAGTGCTTAGATACTCATAAGCAAAGCTTTAGAAGGTCCTCTTGAATAGTTTTGAGTAGCTGCTAGCCCAGTCAAATACTCTAAATGGCTCTTGATTAATTTTTTATCTCTGACTCAGCTGTAGCGAAGAAGTGTCAGGAATTACAGATTTGTCTAGTGGAACAGGTCTAATATTAGCTGAAAAGCTTGGCTAACTGTGAGGCACTGCAAGCCACTGTTTTGGGTGGGTCTAAATTACACTTTCTAAAATGGTTTTAGCATTGTAGAAAGATTCTTACGACTTCTGAGAGATTTACTTATTTTCTTGAAAATGTACGTGCTTATGTGTTCAAAACGAGAACTAAACAGCAACGTACAGTAAGGTGATCTGTGATTAGATCTAGGAGTGCTTTCTTGGATATTGCTCATGTAGAAATGTAAAATATTTCAGAACAAAAAGTTACCTGGAAAGAGAAGAGATGTGGTTTTTGCATCCTTTGAAACTATATCTTTTGCCCTTTCTTCTCAGTCTGTTGACAGATGTCAGAAGTCTTGCATCTTCTTGTCATCTGAGGCAAACCAGTGGTTTGCTGATACAGAATATTTAAGGTATTATTCATTGCAGTATCAAAACTTGGAATTTTTTTCCTGTTTTCTTGTCTTCTGTTTCCCAAGGGTGACTTTTTCAGTTTTTTAAATTTCTATGTATTACAGGGAGGTAATTAGCAAGATGGCTGATGCTGTAGGGTGATGAACAGATAGATTAAATGACAGATGTGAAATGGACAGATTAGATGCATCAATTTTCCTGATAGGGGAAGGGGAAGTAGGTATTTTACCTTCTCAATAACATTTTTGGAGGAGAAAAGCAAGACTTAAACTGATGAGAAAAAGCATTATATTACAAGTAAAGGTCACCACACATACTATTTTCTTCTTCCTTGCTTTTCGTATGCACTTCTCCGCCGATTACCTGCCTATTTTCAAAACGTGTATTTATTCAGTGTTTAGACATTTGTTTCATTGCCTGTTTTGATTTTCTGCACGTTTAAGAGGAAAGCCCTCCTGATATTTGCTAGGGCATACTGTCTTTTGCTGTTTATTTTAATAATTTGTACATTACTTTTTCTAATCTCTTCAAACTGTGGCTGTAGTTTTTCTGAGGCAAGATAAATGTTAATAATGTCTGGTAGAACTGGTGGGGAATGTGGGAGCCTTTTCTTCATGAGTTGAAGCAGAAGGAGCCTCCAGAGTGGGAGCAGGCTTGCTGGTTTGCCTGTGACACCACTGCCTGTCTTTCAACTGTGCAGATGTAAGTACACTGTGACCTTCATGTAAGCCACCACCAGCTCTGAGTGCTGTTTTCACGCTTGCCAGCAGGCTCTGACTGTGTGCTGATATTTAGCTTGTTAAATTTGCATGTTTTTTCCCCAAAGCAGCTGTTACTTTACTGCCAATTTCGTGTTCATGTGGTTTAGCTGGTCCCCCTCCTCCTTGTTCTCTTTATTCCTCTCCGTAAATCCCTGCATGTCTCTTCCCAAGCCAAAGGCACCTCTTTTCTACAGCCAATGGTTCTATTTATAGGTGACTGTTTCAGTTTTCCTTTTTCCTTTTTCTCTTTTTTTCCCCACCCTTGTTCCTTTCAGGTTGCTTAGACTGTTTCTCTGTTGCTGTCTCCCATTCTCAGGCTGTACTCTGTCTTTGGGTCAGATTATCTACTGTCTGCCTTCACAGCTGTCTTTCTATTAACTCAAACCTTTTAAAAGCAGAAATTTCCTTAACAGCCCGAGATCATGTGGAGGATTTTTCTAAGCCCATTTTTCAGTAGCTCTCTGCTCAGGCGTAATTGAAATGCAAAGGCTCCCCTGGCTGTCCCAGAGTACAGCTACCCACCTTCAGGCATCGAGGGATTTTCTCCTTTGTAGAACCCGAGGAAAAAGACTATCCCTCTCTTCCTTCTCTTGTTTTTCTGAACATACTGCAGGCAGGCTGAGATTCAGGCCAGGTAGTTTTAAGCATCTAAGTCAGAAGAAGAATTCCCCTAAAATCCATGTATGCTGAAAGGAGAGAAGGGGACACATTCAGAAAGGAAGTCCTTCCACCGTTTGAGGAGCACTTGTCTTCCCTTTGAATGGGGGGCTGGGGGAGAAAGGAAGCCTTGAGTAGCTCAGCTCCTAACCTAGCATCTGCCCAATGTCTAAAGTTAGGCATGGCATGGTAAGTCTGAGTTTGTCTGTTGTCATCTGTTTTACCACAACAGCCTTTCTGCCTCTGGCTGCTCTCCCCTGTGTCAGTTTGGCGCTGACACAGCCTTTTTTGGGCTACTCATCCCTCACCGCCACACCAGCACTTTCCTCAGGGGTCCTTCTGCTCTGGGTAAATTCTGATTTGCTCACACTCCCATCCCCCATTGTAAATTACTGACCTCTCACTCCTTACTCTCTCATCCTTTCGCAGGATCCCTCAAGTGCGTTTCTCCACTACATTTTGCAAATCTGGACACCATTCTCTGGCAAAGCTTTGATTATTTCATGTCTTGCATACCTTCACTTTATCTGCCAGTGACTTGCAGGTACATTATCTTCTGCTTCTGGACATATTCAGCTATTAAGATCATGAAGATCATGCTCTTTAGTTTAACGTTGTCATCCTGTTTGTATTCCTTTTCTGACTCCTGCTCCACAGTTCAAAACAGCCTTGTACCCTGCCCTCTTTATCAACTAAAAAGGGTGCTCCCATGGCATCTTCCTTTGTTTTTTCCCCACATATGATCCTCAGTCCTCTCAGTTACTTTCCTTCTATCAAGTGGGCTCCTGGACTTGGATGAACACACTGTTGCTTTCCTTGTTTTTATACAAATCCCTAAAACAAAGCAGAAGTGGTTTAAAGAAATTCTCTGTTTCTGTCTAAGGTGGTTTGTTTTCCGCGCCCCCCCCCCCCCACACACTTAGGGG
>NW_010393517.1:127244-140155 GCF_000710305.1 Buceros rhinoceros silvestris | reverse complement strand
TCAAGGTGGTTTGTTTTCCCCCCCCCCCCCCCCCCATTAGAATTGTGGGTGTTTTTTTAGGAAAACTGAAATGATTATTGATACTAAAAAAAAAAATAAAATTTGGGGTTTGTCCATGTTTGTTTTTTCATTGATAATTGCATGATATCTGTTCATTTGGCCATAGTCGTTACTTTTCCTCCTCTTTTTCAGTTATGTTGCTCTGTTAAATTAGACCCTCTTCACAAATTGCTGTTTATGGGCAGAACCTCCCCTCCCCATGGAACAGTAGCTCAGAGGTTGAAGCCCCAGGTTATAAATAGTTCTAGTCTGGGACTTCATGCATTGTCCATATTACTGTCTGATGGGGGTTTTCTGCTTAGGACTCCACTTGCTCTGATTGCTACAGAAACAGCGTTAAGGCACCAGCTCTTTCTGTCAGTCTCTACTCAACGTTTGTGTTGGCACTGAGCTTGGAAGCTTTGCAGTGATGGTGTTGTTTAATTGATGCAAACAAGCAATATAAATCTGACATTCCCAGCCTTAATCCTGTGGTAGCCCCACTAATGGTTTCTTTCCACCTTGGAAAGGTGCCATTATTACAGCTACCATCTGTTTCCTCTCCTCGAAAAAGATTTTAGCACTCTGCAGAAAGAAGCAGCATTTGTAAAACAAAGACGATGTGCATGTAGCTCCGTGGTAAATACGTATACAGTGCTAGTGTTTTAAGTACAGGTAACATCCCTTAGATATTTCAGCTTCAGTCATCTTTCAGTAGCTCCAGATTTTCTGTCACATTCACAATTTGGGCCAAAACTTTATACTTCATTTCCCTAGCTTTGTCTTCTCGACAGGCAGGCTTTTGAAGTTTTGAAGGCTGGCTCACCTGTCTTGACAAATTTGGAACAGATGTGGGAGGAATGGACTCACATACCACTTCCACGTGCCCAGTGTTGCAAGGAGCAATGGGGACAGCCTCAGGCACACTGAAAGGACACTATAAAGTTGTGGGCAGCTGGAAGGACCTGTTCTACCCATGTATGTCCTACCCATTCCTACTCTCTTGCAGGATTGCCTGCTCTTTCTTACCCTTGTAGCATCTGTTCTCAGTTCACTTGATTTTTCCAGTTTGGAAACCCAAAACAAATCTTTCTCCATGTGATGGAGTACTCCGTGTGTGCGTGTGAATTTGGCAGGCAGGCAGATCTGAGCATGAAGGGCATTAAATTACTACTTGGCATCTTTGTCAATTTTCTGTGTAGCCAGTAGAGTTGAAGTGATCCACTTAAGAGCTCTGAAATCTGCAGGATGTTAGCACATCTGCTGCGCCCAGGTGGCATTTAATGGTAGTGGGATTTGCCTCTGCTGGTATTAGCTTACTGGCCCTTCATTTCAGCTGTCCTGCCCTGATGCTGAACTTAACCATGAAAGATGCCTCTGATTTCCTAGGCCAGAGGGCATAGAGCAGGCATGCTTTTCCTGTCATGAGATTTAAAATTTCATGAATAAGGCTGGGAGCTGCAGTTGAACAGACACAATTAAGCAATTGGGAGTGAATTGTTCATGTTTCCTATGAGCATGCACTGCTACGGCTTCTGCATGCACCTACACAGCATCCGTTTCTTAGTATATACTGGCCTAAATCAAAACACTTATTTTCCTACTGGAACAAATGGATCTTGTGAAACTGGTGTGAGTGGGATTCAGAGTTGCCAACAGTCTCGTCCTTGTAAGAGAGAGCTGCCTTTTTGGTAATCTGAGGAAAAATACTTTGATCAACATTAAGATTGATTGCATATTATTAAACATGTCAGTTTTAAGTTGCATTCCAAAACATTTTGGCTCGGAGGGTTACTTTTTTTACATATAATGAAAGGAAAAAAAGAAAATGCCCACCTGGCTTTATATCCACATGGACTTGTTTTGGGGACTGTCAATGACCTTCCTCATCATCTACCCCAGTCTTTCACTAATTTTAGTGGCAGTTGTTGAACTACAGTAGGAAAATTACAATCTGTGCAGATATCTTTCAACAGACAAACAGGAGATCAGGGTGAAATAGGCATTAAACATTAAACAATGGCACATTTTAGAATGGCTTTTCAGATGCTTGCAGGTTGTATAATTTCAGTCACCTATTCAGTCTACAGACTTTGGGTATATATACTTACAGCTTGCAGAGCCAGGAAAGCCCCACTTGGATGTGTGTACTTAGTGATATGAAAGAAGAAAAAACTGTTACTTTGTTCCGATGCGTTTTTATTATCATAGTGACTCAGAACACTTTTTTCGCAAGAGTACCTGGCACAGCTCCCTGCCATGCTTACAGCTGCGGAGAGTCAAGCTGCAAGATTACCTTGTGAATTACCTCAAAGATTACCTGCAGAAAAGGAACAGCACGGCACAGGGATGGGAATGTGACGTGTAACTCAGGCTGCATTGTCTTCAAGGTGTTTGCTCTGAGCTGAGGTGTCGAGCAAAGCCAGGGAGCAGGAGGCATTTGGGTCACTCACCTTTTCCTTTAATGAAGCAGATCAAGCAAGCTGCTTGTGATTTTTGTTGTTTCTGAGCCAGCCCAACAACTTCTTAATGTTTTTAGTATCTGAGAGAGTGCATTTCAACTGGAAGTTTGAGCTTGCTGTTTTACAATATCTGGCAAAGCCACTTTAATTTTGTTTCATTGTTTCTTTTGTCTCGTCCTATTAAATATCAGCTAGGTATGCTTTTATTTCAGACAGAAAGAGCATGTTCTTGGATGCTTCTATGTGGATTAATCACTTGCAGGCCTCCTGAGGTAAACCTGCAATACTATGTTAGCTATTTTGACCTCACTTTGAATTCTCCATTTATCCCCATAGCTGCATAGCTTGAGAATGAGCCACGCGGCTCGCCACACGTAGGAAGGCCGGCATTGTGCTTGAGGCAAGCTGTCTGGTAGTCTAGCCTTTATCATTGCCTTTAGCAGCACTGTGGGTGCAGCCAACTCAAGCCTTGTGGAAGAGTCAGCGTAAGCACACAGTCCTGTGCATAGGTAGACAGAATTGTCATCTTAGAGGGTGACTTACTGCGCAGTCTGGGCAGTTTCAGATGACAGATCCCCTCATTTACTGCAATCTTGGCTATTAGTTATATCCTCAGTCTGTCTCTGCTGGTCTTTTTGTGGCTTTTGAGTTTTTGTACTAACGCTTTGAATTTCTTGATGACTGACAGGAAATGCGATTTGAGTTGTGATGCACCACGGGCGCGGAGCTGGCTGTTGGGCTTCCCTGAAGCAGCAGGGATGAATCCGGTGCTATGATGGAGAAATGTTAAACATGGTCACACAAAAGGTGGATCAGGCTGCGAGTTTCAGCATGAGAATAAGCTGAAATGGAGAAGCCTTGTGCTGCCTATTCCCAAATGTTTTTATCTTCATGTGAAGGCCGATAGTGTTTGAGCTTGGGGAGGGTCCAGTGTGACAGGGCCTTAGGCAGTAAAGTCACTTTGAGAACACAGGGGAAAGCAGAATGTGGTGCTCAAGTTGTGGCAAACTGATAAAGCACAGTGCAGCTGGTACTGCCCTGCCTGGTTTTGAGGACCTGTGATATAACTTCAGAGGTGTAAGCACTGACCCCCTTCAAGTGCTCGAGGCATTTGCTAAGTGTTGGTCTTACTGAAAGTCATTCTGTTTTCGCACTTTGTGTGGAAGGCAGAAAATTTGCACCAAGAAGTGACTGTCCAAGTTCTTTTATAGTCTCAATTCTTGTTGAGCCACAAATGTATCCTCCTTTTCTTTCAACTCCTGCCTATAGCCTGATGAATTTAAAGGGAGGGTATCTTTGCATTTGAAACAACAGGATAATTGATATAAACAGAAAAAAATGAGAATACACATAGAGTCTTTTTAAAAATCAGCTTTAGTGTATAGTCTCTGTTATTAAAAACATCAAATGATAAATTACAGAAAGGCTGTAAAGAGTCCTGTGTCTGGCTTCTGAACTGGACCAAGCGCTTTACCTGGTCAGTGTTTTGTCCTGGGTTGCTGGTTGTCACTCCATGTTATCCTCTGTTAGTTAGCTGATTGATCCAGGTTACCTCATGTCACACACACCTGTGTTTTAACAGCAGCTTGGCAAACACAGCCTTACATCATCAGCTTTTGGCCCATGGAGTACACTAAATGAACTGGTGTGTGGTGTGACTCACTTGTTTCCTTTTTCCGTGTTTACCTTGCATGTGTTACTACAGGCATGAGTGTTCCCAAAGCAACTGCCGTGGAAAGGCCCTGCCAAACTTTAATTCCCTGTGGCTCTGTATCCTGCTGCCACTGAGTATCTGTAATTGAACTAATTATTCCCTATTTCCATCATCTCAGCATTTTCAATTTTCAATGAAAATTACTTCAGTGCAGTGAAGAATGAGACTCATTTGGTGAATTCATGTGGTGAGATGAAAACTAGGAGCAGGTTTGTCCGATTCCCTGCCTGCCTCTGAGAAGTGCCTGAACTCTCAAGCAGGCACCTGCTGTGCAGCAGGGCAAAACTTACCCATCTTGTCCCTTCTCGCTGCTGTATACCATGCACTCCTCTTTCCAAACATGAGGTAATTCTTCTGCTAGGTTTTATTTCTAGCT
This sequence comes from Buceros rhinoceros silvestris, assembly GCF_000710305.1. NCBI lineage: Eukaryota > Metazoa > Chordata > Aves > Bucerotiformes > Bucerotidae > Buceros > Buceros rhinoceros. The sequence continues at coordinate 135,564 of NW_010393517.1, read as the reverse complement.
TCCATAACTTGGTTGTTATTACCCAACAGATTTAACAAAGGCAGTTCGATGCTTTCTTTGCTTAGCATTTCACTTTTTTGGGAAATCAGAGATTCAGCATATATATAATGGCAAAGAACATTTGTATAAAATGGTCTATTATTGTGAAAACACTCCAGAACAAAAGAAAAGCTTACACACAAACAATCAGTGAAAGGAAGTAGAGAAAAAAGCATGTTTATGTTTGAAGGAGAGATTTTCCCAGCTTACTTTGAGGACTATTCACAGTGGAAGAAGAGAAAAGAGGAGAGGAGGCAAAAGAGAAAGGTGGGGTAAAGAAATGAAAGAGGTGTGTTTGGTTGTGCAGCCTGGATGAGAATAGAAAGCTGGCAGGAATGAGTTGGTGTAAAAAGATTTTCTGGATGTTTTGCTCATAGATAGTCATTTAGTAGGATATGAAGCTGGCCCCCCCCTCCCAATGCAGTAACTGAAACACAATAGCTTTATGTATAATAGTTATGATGGAATATGACCTACATACACAGAATCACAAGATTGATGAAAATTCATCATCATTACTTAATTCATGCTTGAGTAGATGCCAGGCTTTAATTATGAGACGGCAGCTCCAGTCTGCTCACAACCCAGACATTTGCTGTGATCCTGGCACAGCTGGTTTTCTCAAGCACAGCCACAGTCAAAAGTTCCTTTTCTGGGTTTTCTGCAAAGGCTGCAAGTGACCTGTGGGATGGGGCTTTGGAGTTCTGATACTAAAGGTTAGAAGGTAAAGAGAGGCAAAGAGCATCTGAGCGCATTGGAGAGAGCAAGAGGAAACCACTAAGTTGTTGATGGTGTTCAAAATGGTATCAGCAGCTTACAGAAAAAAATGGTCATTTCCAGATCAGACAAACCAGTTGTGAAGTGATTTATGGAGTAAAGGTAAGAAAAAAAATATAAAACATGTAGCATTCTCAGCTTTGTAACTGTATGCTTTCTTAGTTTCCTCCTGCTGAGCCTCTTCACTGTTTCTTACCCCTAACTAATGCTTTACTTGCCTTTCAAGGACATTGCAATCTGCTTCTGACTTTGGTGCCATCGTTGTTTCACAGTCGGTTCCTTTGAAATGAGTATACCTGAATTGCTTTGAGAGCACACAGCCTGCAACTGGAGAGGCATATTAATAGAAACAGCTTCTCTCTGTCGTTGTACGAAGCCAGAAGGTGAATTATTCCAGTGTGAATTATTCCAGAAGTGTGGCAGGTGGAGGTGTTTTTCAAAGCGATTGTTTACATTTTTGAAGATCTAACAGGGAAGTAAAAAAGGTCTGGTGAAAGATGGGGGGCACAGACAGGTGCCATATGTTTTGTATTAAATACTATCTCATTAATTTTGCACAGGGTGCTTAGCTGTATCTAAGTTGAAGTAGTACTAACAGTTCCCATCAAGCCTTTAGAAAAATCACGAACAAATTTTTCTGCATCCTACTACCTGCCTTCTAAAACATGGAAACAGATCAATTACTCTGGGCTTTATTTGACATTATTTTTAAAGAACCTTTGACACACCCCCACACCCCCTGCATGGTTCTTTTAGGGTAATGTTCTAGGACTGAATTCCGTAAAGACTGCCTGACATCTATAAGGTGCTGCAGCAAACTCTTATTTGGGCTGGTGAGAACAGGCACGATTTAAATTTTTATCCCCTGAGGAGGTTGAGCATTTAGAGAGATCCAAGCATGGTTTGAAGGGAAAAACAGGTATTTGAGACAGTCACAATGTGTGGCTGCCAAGGCAGGAAGGGATCTGGGCGTAGCTGTTTGGCACTTGCATCACGGAGAAGCCCCTCCTGTTCCCCCACGTTCCCTCAGGAGTTCCTCTCCCATCCTTTCCCATCAAGTAGCTCCTGACCTTTTGCACGTGGGCACTGCCTGAGCTGCGGTGTCGCTGGTGGCTCTCTGGTGCGCGTCCTGCTTGAGGAGAGGAGCCTTCCCACTCAACATCACCACTGCCCTGGACTGGCAGCCTTACTGGTTTGACTGGTTTGATCATGCCTCAAGTTTCTGTGACATGTGAGAGGTGTGACGGATGTCTGGTATAGTGAGTTAGCCCTATGACATTAAACAGGAGCAAACACAGTATATAGTATTCAGGTTTAAAGATACGCATGGAAGAAAAGGAAGCAAGACAACTTGTACACCCACTCCCAACTCCTTCCTAACCCTTCTCTCTGCTTCCTGCCCCTGGCAGCAGATCAGCCATGGGGTAGTCATATGGGGGCTATTTTTGTGCGTTAGCCTCTGTGGGGCCTCACAAGCCTCGCTGTGTGCGTGCCGCTGTCTGTGCAGGGAGCTCGGGCCACACTGGGTGCTCTGCCAGGGGTTTGCAGAGCCTCTCCTACTGCTTGCCTGTGTCTGCATGGGCTGCTCTGGCTGTCCAGGGCCCTTCGTCCCACTGAGCTTGGAGAGCTCTGCAGGCAGCTGCACTGGCCTCAATTTACCGGAGTTGTGAAGTGCTCAGGAAGAAGTTATTGAAAGTATCGGGTTTTTTTATAGCATCATTAATACTTGAGATCTCAGTCTTTTAAAATTACCGTGGCATTCACAAAATACTTGGGGGGGGGAAAGCTTAGTTTGAACTATTTATGCCTTTAGAAATGAATTTTTTTTGAGGGTCAAAGCCTGTTTTTTAAAGTGCATTGCTAGTAACACATTAGGCAATGAATTAGTAAGTTATTAGGCTAAGAATAAAGAAACTGTGTTTGTTTTAAAGGGCTGGACATCTCCTCTGCTCTATTTTTGTTCCTGGGTACGGCACTCCACAGCCTGCCAAGCCCTTTGCAGATGAGCTATACTGTTCTTGACAGCGCCCTGCCTCAAGTAACTTGTGATCTGTATTCGACACAGCAAAAAAAGAAACATCAGACAAGCGTGGTGGAATTGATGAGGGAGGAACATTCCCAGCAAGAAATAAGGTCAGGCACATCACTGCACAGCACCGTCAGTGGGCTTCACGCAGTTTTTCTAGCTGCGCCTGCTCTTTCTTGGGAGAATGAGGGGGGTGTGCCCCATGGTACCTCTTGGCAGACCTGATCCTCTGCTTGCGGAGGTGGGAGTCCTGTTGTGATTCCTGCCTAGCTCTACCACCTCTGTTTCCTTTCCTAGGGATGGAGTGGGATGGGAGGGACCAGGGTGAGGGAGGGAGAGCTTGGCACTTTCCCGTCTCCTCCCCTAATAAAGTCAGGGCATAGCTAGGGTGGGAGCCTGGCGCTACAGCAGTCACCCTCGTGTTGTCTCATCCAGAGGTAGCCTGCAGGGCACCTCTTTGATGATGGCTGGATATCCGGGGCTGTTACCTGGACTTGTTCTTCACCTCAGTTGCTTCTGTCAGTAAGCAACTGAGGTTATGTTAAGAACAGCAGGATATGAAATAGTGTTTTTACCCCAGTGGTTTAGGTTTCATCTTTGTAACATTATTTTTGATATATATATAAATTGTTTGGAAATGGCATAAAATACCACATTTCACAATGCTCAGCACAATTGTTTGTTCAGTGCAAAGTCAACACTTGGTTAGCTTCTTGGGTTATAACACCTGTTAGATGGATAGTCAACAAAACTGCATTTTCCCCAAACAAAAGTTTCTAACGTCAAGCAGAGTTTGACAGTTAGTACTAAACTGCATTATTGCCACCTAATTAGACCAGTTTAAAAAACCAAAACCCAACAACAACCATTTTCAATAAAGTTTTTAATTTTTGAAGCTTTTTGAAAACAGTTTATCCCAAACCACTTTGCAATCACATCGTTTGCCTTCAGTACGTGGCTTACAATGTTTTCTGTATTAGAGCTTTAGCTGTGTTTGTAATGAGAAGGCAGTTTTCTGCTAAAGCAATCAGCAAAAAGAAAGCAAGCAAATTTTAGTGATTTAAAAAAAAAAAAACTGGAATGGATTGTGATACGTTTTATTACTGAAAGCAAAATTTCAGCCACCTGCTGAGAAACCTTCGTTGGAAAAGACTTCTCTTCAGTCAAAAATAATTGTGTAGCAAAACATTTTCTGTTAAAAAGAAATTGCTGGAAATTCATTATTAGCAGTATTTAGCTAAACAGTATTTTTGGCACAGGGAAGACTTTCATATTCTTGTAAATCCGAATATAATGTGTATTTTATTTCTAGATGCCATATTCTGAATCACGTAAGCCTGTGAAAAAGATTAGCTTTTCTTTTACTGCAAAGATGGTGTAAAGTATGTCTGAATAATGAAATTATTACCCAAAATTGTTCTTTCTTTCCCTTTTAAAATCAGGTTAGAGATGTTAGACTTTGCTGAAAAAACAAATAAGCTATGATTCTTTCTGAAGGCAGCTGACAGAGACAGCATAGTAAGTTATGGAAAGAACTTGATTTGCTGTTTTATAAAACTGTGTCATAGGATGTATGACCAAAAAGCAAAATATAACTTACTTGAGGAAGTAATGGAGTTTCTTGCATGCTGAAATAATTGCCCAAGACTATCTAATTCAAAATTTGTTCAGTTGGGAAGATTATCCCATGTGAAGAATCAGCTTTATTTTGTAGTTAAGAGACTATGTGTTCTTTTCAGCCTGTTGTCAAGTAATTCGCACTTGCTTTGTCTAGCTATCAATTACCTCAATTACCTCAAGTTAATCACGTGAATTCAGCTTTATACTTACTTAAAACCACTGGATATACTTTGTCATGAGTGTAGTGTCGCACAGTAGTTGATTATGAGTATTGGAAAACTGGAAAACGACAGCCTCATTTGGCTTTATGCAGATGACGTTTGCTCATTTGGAAGTCCTGGCCTTATGACCTGTTTGCCTTTGTTGTGAAATACCTTCCCAGCCTACCTCTAGATCACATGACAGAAGTCTGCAAGATCTGTGCCAAAGCGCTACGAAATACTATGACTGTGCAACGTAGAGAAAAGGTGCTTCCATAAGCACGTTGTTTCTCTTAGCCCTGCTTCCATTTAATTGAGGAATTCAGACATCTAGATAGAGGAAACGATTTTTATGGCATTTTACTACAGGCAGGTATTTGACAGGCCAATTTTAGTCTAGTAAGGATGACCTGAGCCACTTGCTACAGTGAGTAAAGAGGGACAGCATCCTCTGAACACCCACCAGTGCAAAAGCCAACTGCTCTGAGCTGGAAGAGGCTTCACTTTCTCCATCCTGGGAGCCATTCATGGATATTAATTACCCTTGACTAAAGTTAAAATGCATTTTTAAACCGTATGCCATATGGTGAAACTAAATGGTTGAAGAAAAAGTTGGTTTTACTTTTTTTCTTCCTTGCCTTTGGCTTCCCATGGTTTCTCTTGAATCAGAGAGAGATGGGTACCTGTCAATTGTTTGGATGATTGAACTCATTCAGTTTGTTGATTCAACAGAAAACTACTTTTTTTTCTGGAGGGAAGAGAAGGACTGTGCTTATTGTCATATCTGTAGGTTGTCCTGCCTCACCCTGTGGTCATTTGAGCTAATGACCACATGGGAACGCATGGCTGTGGCATTGGAGGAACAGTGATGGACTAGGACTGTCCCTTCGCTTCTGCTCTGCAGTTAATCCAGAGGAGAAGTGAAGAAGCTCCTGCTCTTTGTGACCATCTCCCATAATTTGTGTTCCCTGGGTTACTGAGTCACGTACACTCGTCTCTTTAGAAGTTTACTTGTCTTGGTTAACCTCAAATCTGAATTGGGTGTTTAGTGGTAGGACATTATGACTGGTGGTTTATTGGCTGGCAAAGCAGAGAGATGCTTCTTGATCTGTTCATTCCAGTCTTGTAAGTACTTGAGCTCTGCAGAGATCTGCATGGATCCTTGGCCCATTAAACCTAGTTTCTGGACTGAGACTTTTGTATTCTTGATGCATGCCTCTGTCAGGGATGAAGTTAGTTAATTTTGAGTACACCAGTTATCTTGAGGTTCATTTTAGTGGGTGTAGTCTCAGGCTTTTAGTCTTGCATGTTGCATGAATTAGAGATGTGACATTTCTGCTCGTTCTCTCCCCTGCGTGTAACTGAAGACTGCTGCCCTTTAAGATGTGATATATGTACACAGGTTTTTTTAAAACAAAATTTAATTTCACTGCATTTTCACTGCATTTTCACTACATTTTCAAAGTTAACAATGGTTACATTTCATATGGCACCACTTATCCAAACTCTTTGCCAAAATTCTTCGCACCTCTTGAACAAATACATTATGCATCAAGAAATATTTTTCAGCAACCTTTGAAGATGAAAACTGTATAGTTAGAAATTATAGGGAAATTCTGATTTCTAGTATATATAAACCAGTACTAGAATTTCTTCAAGTACCATATTTTTAACTCAGAAGGTGAGTTAATAGGATGCAGGTGGAACCAGTGATTGACTTAGACTTTGTGTTTCCCTTTGCACCTTGCACTATGCCTAAAGAAACAAATCTCTGATAGGATGGTGTTCTGGGAAGGCACAAAGCTGAAAGCTGAATGAACTGATTGTGTCTAAAAGTGTTAATTTTAGTTTGACATTTTGTTGTTACTTTAGTAAGCCAGGAAGTTTCTCTTCCTTTCTGGTTCAGTGAATATTATCAATTATAGTTCTGCCTTAGCTGTATCCAAAATTTAAAGGGAAGAGTTTTAAAATCATTATTGCATAAACAAAAATAGAGACAAAGCATACATTATATTAGTAACAATTTCTAAGTATCTGTTATAGATCAACTGCAATTATAGAAGAACTGGAATTTATTTATTTATTTATTTCACTAAAGCACCCTTTTTGATTTTTTCTTTTTTTCCCCTCCCAAGCCATCTCTTGGCAGCTACAAGTATTAAGGGTTGCCATTTATCCTGTTCTGACCAAGAAAAGACTAGTTATGTGGCTGCTATGTGCTAGTCTTGGTATGAATACTTGTTAGAAGTTTCCTTTTTCCATTTACACTCACGATACTCCTATACTTGTAATAAACTTATCTTGCAGTGCTATATTATCTATCTTAAATGTTATTTGAGAACATTTTGATAATTTACTTGTTATTAAATTTTTTTATGTATTTGTAATGCTTGCAAAGTTAATGTGAGACATATTTTTATATTTCCTGCTTCGTATATGCCATCAGTTCTCGTTGTGTTGTGGTTTGATGTGAATACGTTCAAGCCCTCAAGTTTCTTCTTTCAGTTGGGTGAATACTTTAAATCATGGGTTTGAAGCGTAAGATACACTCTGAAAAGTAAACAGAGTACAGCTAGGTTTGTCCAACTGCCAAATGTTTGCTCCTCCAAGGCCTTCCATTTTTTTTCTCTGTAGGCCAGTAATCATCATCCATAAGAACACATAACTGACCAAGGCATTGTGTTTTACCACACTTCACTAAAATTTGTGCCTCTAAACAATCAATTCTTGTAATGGCAAAATAAGCTGTAATTAGGTTGATCGCTGTTGTGATGTCTTGTCCACACACGGGTCCTGCTCTCTCTCCCTCTTTGTTCCCGCCTGCGTGGTAGGGAACATTTCTTCATTGATACAGTGTCAGTGCAAAGATCCCAACTCTTGCTTGTCTATTTTCTTTAATGTGCTGCAGCAAAACAGCTACTCCAAGTGAGGTATCCGTCAGGCAGCACTGAACAGCAAGTGCATGGGCAGACAGGGGAAGCCAGCAGTTTCCCTTGCATGGTGGAGCTTCTTTTTGCCCTCCTTGTAGGAGTCCTGTGAAGCTGACTCTCATCTTGGCCTTCTGATTCCCCACTACTGCTGTCCCAAGCAGATCCTGCTTCTCGTCTCTTGCCTGAGATCCATGTGCTACAACCAGCCTCACTCTACACCTCCTTTCTCACAGCCTGCCTCTCCTCTGACCTCGCTCTCCTTCAGCGCCTGCTGCCCTTCCCCAGCCCCCACTGTGCTGAGTCCTTTCCCTTCCACAGGCCTCCTCGCAGTATCTCTTTTCGCTAAAAGATGACTCTTTTTACCCAACATCTCCCATCACCCAGCTCCAGCCTCCTTTCCTCTCGTGCTGCAGTCTCACTGACCGGCCCTGCCCGGGCGGCAGGCTCACATCCCCCTTGTGCCGGCAGCCGCATTTATTCTGTTGGAGATTCTTCTGCCTCCCATGCCTGATGGTCTTTATACCGATGAGAGGAGGCAGGGGCTTGCATCTCGGGAAAGAAGTGAGCTCCTGGACAAGATTGAGTGTTTCAGGGGAGCTGTGGCAAGCCCCAAGGCTGGAGATGCTTTTCCTTTCCATCTTGCTGTCATTACACCAGAGCTTATGAGCTTGACATGTTACAGGTAGAAAACTACCTTCTAGGGGTGGTAGAGCTTGTATTAGGTGCTC
>NW_010393517.1:102759-127122 GCF_000710305.1 Buceros rhinoceros silvestris | reverse complement strand
TCCTGCTTAACCTAAAATCAATGACAGGCCGTAACAGTTTGTTAACACCAGAGGACAGAAGGGTACTAATACAGTGTGGATAAGAGATATGGCTGTTTGTCAGGGCATAGAGGAAGTGGATCCTAAATCTTTGCTGCCATAAAAGATTGCATCACCCGGTGCCTAACAATAAAGACTACTTTCCAAGGTCCTTTGTTAGAGGGGCCCCTTTCAGAAAAGAAAGATCTTGTTCTGCCAGTCCTTTAATGACTGTATCTGTCTGTGTGCATTTGGGGAAAGAGGGGGTTTCAGATAGCCAGATGAATTTTAACAGAAGGTCTTTGTGTAAAATACATGGACATTAAGAAATAAATGTATTTTAAATCAGTTTTTAAGAAAAATGTGAAGTTACAGAGAAAAAATGTATAGCAGTGTTTTGTTGTGTCATGTGGTAAACATTCAGAGGATGGTACTTCAAACCTATTTCCATTTTTCAAACCTATTTCTGGTTAGGTTTTATTTGAAAGAGGTTGTTCAGCTGCATGTATAAGACAGTAAATACATTTAGACTGAATTATGAGGAGTTCTGTTCGCTGTACTTCATCATGTGTGGGTGCTATTTAGAGTTGTATAAAAATGCAGCAGTTTAATATGATTTCTCAGTTCTTTATTTCTCGAGCACCAAAGAAGAGATAATCCTTCATTTAAACAAACTGAATAGAGTTGGAAATTGGAAACTTGAGGATTTAGGATCTGTTCATTGTTTTATAGAACTGTCCACCCGTTACAAATGAATTTATAATTTCTTTTCCTTGTCTCTGATAGCCTAATCAGCTTCCAGCACTTAGAAGTTTTGCACACTTACGATTTATTCAATTCCATCCTGGTAAAACACAGAGCAGGGCTTTAATTGTCTTTCGTTAAGAATTCTGGTAATAGGGAAATGGAGCCTCATTTCTTCATTTGCAGCCAGAAGCCGCTTGCTCTGGTAGCTCTGAAGTCTTTACAGTCTTTAGATCTACCTTAAATACATTTGCTTTAGGTCTTTTTAATGTCTAAAAAAATTAGCACAGACCAGAAGACTACTTTTCTCTCCTTCGACAAAGGAGTTTGGCTGTCATGCTCATAGTTTCTGTACTTTCTAACAACTGTTAAATATATAATGCTACACAATTTATCTGCCTGCGTGTGTGTACAACTTGTGAATAATTTAATGTTTTACTTTACCACTTGGCCTCTTCATATAACTCTCAAATGTGGGAGATAAAATTCTGCTAAATTATTAATCCACTGGGAAATTGAAACAAGCAATATAAATTAAGCACTGAAAATGGTTCTGTTTTTCTCTGTGGGAATCAAAGCAGTGAACACAACGGGATAACAGCAAGGGAACTAAATGGCAAGCTGATCATAGAATAATTCAGATTGGAAAGGACTTCTCCAACTACCTGATCAAAGCCAATCTTGCTTTTTATGGACGTGCTCAATTAAGTCTCGAATGCCTCCAAGTGTGGAGATGTTCCAAGATGGACATGTTCCAGTAGTCTCCTGTGTCCTTGGGTACATGGGACCAGTTGCCTGGCTGGCTAGTGGAGTTTGGTGGCAGGCTACCGTGTTAAAAATTTTCTTACTGGTTAAAACCTTTGCAACAAAGCGTACACATGCTCCAGTGACGTTGTGTCAGAATTAAAATTTTGCTGCTTACTCTAAATGGATCTTTAATAGCTAAAAACACAGTGAGTTTATGAAGGCTTCTAGGTCTTACTACTTAAGATAATCTGGTTGTGTTTATTTTCACAGTATCTAGTTCTTTCTTTTAGTTTTTTACTTGTATTTGTTTTATTTGCCATATTCATATGCTATACATTGTAGTCATTTTCACAGATTGGTTTTAAATGCTTGAAGAGAATTAAATCCTATGAGGAACAGTTGAGGGAACTGGGGTTGTTTAGTCTGAAGAAAAGGAGGGTCAGGGGAGACCTTATTGCTCTCTACAACTACCTGAAAGGAGGTTGTAGTGAGATGGGGGTCAGAGTGTTCTCTCAAGTAACAAGTGATAGAACGAGAGGAAATGGCCTCAAGTTGCACCAGGTTGGATATTAGGAAAAATTTCTTTACAGAAGGAGTTGACAAGCACTGGAGCAGGCTGCCCAGGCAATTGGTGGAGTCACCATCCCTGGGGGTGTTTGTTAGACGTGTAGATGTGATGCTGAGGGACATGGCTTAGTGGTGACCTGGCAGTGCAGGGTTAACAGTTGAACTTAATGATCTTAAAGGTCTCTGCCAACCAAAACGATTCTGTGATTCTGTGTAAATGGTTGTACATAAAGAGATGTTTTAAGATACTAGAATCCAGGACAGCAGCAAAGTCTAGGCATGTAGCTGCAAAGCGGAGTGCTCTACCAGTAAAGTTCAATGCAAGAAAGCTTGTATGGTATAATTCAGTTTAATAAAGAGCTATCACAAATTATATTTAAGCCTGTATTCTGCAAAGTTTTTGCAGTCAGTACAGCCTTTCCCTGATAAAACTTTACTTTGATTTCGATATATTTGGATTTGAGAGCAGCTGGGAAGTTCTGAAATATTTTATTATTGCATATCTTTAAAATGAACTGCAGCACCTGTGCCTTTTCTGTTTCCTTTTGCTAGGGTATATCTGGGAATCCTGTTATGTTTTTCTGATGGGAAAGATCAATATGTGTGGTGCTTTCCAGATGCGCTGCCTGTGTTTAAGGATACAAAATAAAAAATATCCTGTGCAGACATTCCTAATACAGGTGCGTGGTGCTGGTGGCCTCTACACATCACAAATCTAAGCCAAAGATTGCTCCTGTGATCAAGTCTCTGATTTCTGTTTGATTGCACCATGAAAGGACTGGTTCCCAAGACAAGCCTGTCCATCTCTTTGGAGTTCCACTGCTGATTGCTCAAGACCCTGCTTTCCTAACTGTTGTCAGTCACCCAGGTGAAAGACCAGAGGTTTTTTGAGAGCAAAGCTGGTTTTCTGTAGGGAGGATAGGATGTGTGCAGGGACTGAAATAAACACAGTTTAAATGCACAGGGACAGTATCTATGATATTGTGGATGGAGTGGTGAGAGCAGGATCAGAATTGGCACCTGGAAGACATGGCAGATTACTGGGGCAGATCACCCTCTTCAAAGATCCAAACCGCTTCATCCCTGAGGCCAAATCCACTTTTAGTGGGAGCATTCATGCCCCTCTTCCTGAATAGTTGCACTTTCAGCACTAGCATTAACAAACTGGGAGTGATCGATTCAGTTAAAGATGAAGAGTGAAGCAACGGGGTAATGTTTTTAATGGTCACACTTCTCAGAAACACATACTTGACAGACAGCGAAGCATGCCTCTGTAACATTTCTCCTGTGTAAAGAAGGGTCAGATAAAAACTGCTGGCACAGTGCTGTCTTCAACTGACAAGTGAGAAAGCCTCATTTAGATTGTTTGGAAAAAAAACAATCTGTAAATTGAAATGTAACAAATGAGACCAAAATTTGGGGTAGAGGGAAGAAGGGGCTGTTGGCCAGAATTGACCTTTGGTTGTACAGCTCTACAGCTATGAGGATCCACATTTTGTATCGTTTGCAGGCTTTGTTCGGATGAGAGAATATGCAGGGAAATACTTTTGCTCAGGAATAAGCTATGATTTTTTTTGGTAATGTCTAGACTTCTCTCTCAATAACTTCCATACTAACAATATTATTTCCCTCAGTGTTTGCAGGCTGTGACTGCATTAAGGGGAGCCATGATTTCATCACTGCCTATTTCTACTTCATATGGTTAATTCACAAAATCTTAAGTGTCTTTCAACATACGTTGATGTAATGATGTACTTGGAGACTGTAACTCCAATGATACGTTTACTCTTTGTGCCTTTATTGGGGTTCTAAGTTTATAGCCATAAATAGCCATAATCAGCAGCACTACTTTATTTAATCATGTGAAGATCTCTGTTGAAGAATCCAAAAGAGACAAGCACAGCTTGCAGTACTTATTTAAGGAAATAATCATTAAACAATATGCCCAACCTGGAAATCAATCGGTATTTAACATTTCAGCAGCTTTCCACATAACACATTGCACACTGGGTTTTTTGTCTTTTTCAACCAGGAGCCACTGTCCTGCTTGTCACACCTGGAATATATGCATGCGTAATTCACCATGCGGCTGCACAAATGCAAATGCCTACCCCAGGGAAGCAAGAGGAAGAAGTTACTGGGAGCAGAGACCCTCCCTTTGGCAACAGTGTGGAGTCAGGCCAAAGTGCCTGTGTGATTGTGGCTGTGTTCAGTGTTGGTGCTTGCTGATAAGATGCTATAGTTGGAATGGGTTTCTTAGTCTTGCTAAGATTTACAGCCATAGTAACTGCCTATCATACAGCATTTGGTTTATATTTTCAGAGGGAAATGGTCTGTCGATTCTTAGTTTTCAAAGAGCTTTTCATTTTTAAACTTAAGTGCAATCTTGTCCTAGTCCTTTGCAGTTCCAGGTGGCATAAAGACCCCTGGACTCTCTCTCACTGTGTGTTTAGATCTATTTGCTTGAATGTGTTTAACTATGACTGTGCAATTAAAATATGTCTATTAGAACTGACTAGCTGATAAGCAGAATGAGGCAGACTGACTCTGAACGGACTAAAACCTTGACTATCAAGTAAACTGGCGAATATCCCACCAGTAACTCTCTTCATCCCAGTTCAATTAAGCGTGCTTATCTGTACACAGGGAAAATCCCAGTTTGCTGGAGGCCTACGTGAGCCATCATCAAAATCAGCAGTTCATGATTACTTTGTGTTCAATAATATTATGAAAAACTCATTCCGTCTCCAAACACTTATGTAATCTACCACTCTTGTACTCCTATGACCATTTCAGAAGGTTGCAGTAGAAAACCTGCTGTGCTGTATCTTAACGGTAGCCTGAGAAAAATTGTATTAGGTTCTTGCAGCCTAGGGATTTTTACAGCATTTCTGAAAGTTCCCTGAAAGGTATTACTTATAGCTGCCTACCAGCTTTGTGAAGTATTAATAGCACCGTTCCTTTTGTGCCTAGTGGATTACCGCCACATAAATTTGTAATTGGTGCAACAGTGCATGCAGGAGGATTTCAAAGCAGCTACTCAACTGAAAACTCTTTTTGCTTTATTAATTCCCCATTCATTGAGTGACTAAGAGGGAGGATTGTGAAACGTGTAAAAGAATTAAAATCTGACAGAGAAGAGGCGAGAGCTGAGCACAAGATCCCTTGTGCACAGCGCATAGCAACAGAGAACATTTCAGAGGAAGGAAATTACGGTAGCAGAGACCAAGGGCTCAAAGGGTGCTGCTGTCCTGTGGTAGCATGGCAAGATATCGTCTATTTATGTAGGTGCTCAGCAGTCATTTCTCACTGTACTCATTAGATTGTTGAGCTACCATAAGATATAGACAGGGTCCAGCCCTGCTGGGAGCTGTCTAGATTTGTAGATCCAACAGCAGCCTATACCATGTTCAAAATTCTGTAATTGTTAAAGATAATGTCATCAGGAAAAGACCTGAAAATCACCCATCTAATAATGGATTTTGCAGTGTCTGGAACCTCAGCAAAATTAGCTTTTCTGAACAATTGAGGGACTTCTTACTAGTTGGTGTAAGAGTTTGCTCTGTCTCCTGGAGAGGAATGAAGGAAGTGCAAGTTTCATTAGGGAGCTGATCACTCGTCTCAAATGTGGCACACCCAGCTGGGGAGAACAGCAGTATCTGGCCGAAGTGTAAATGCATGGAAACACCTTTTTCCTCTCTGGCTGCTTCTTCCAGGACTCAACCAGATGGAAGAGTACTGTGTACCTGCTATAGCTGTTAAAAGATACTGTGTTTGCTCTTTTGAGCATAATTAAAGTATTCCTAAATTCCAGCAAGAGTTGTTTAAACGTTACATTTTGGCTTTCTCTTCCCCAGCCAATTCTGCACAGAGCTGTTTGCTGGAAGGCCAATGAGTGTTGTTGACTGCATGTATTATTTGTTTTTGTAAGTTCGTATGTGTTTATATAGATCTGTATATGCACACATATATATACACATATTAGATGCAGGGGATTCTTAAACCGAGCTTCCACGAGCATAGCTTAATTAATATATAAAGGCAGCTGCTTACCCTCAGCCCCTTAGTTTGATTATTTGTATAGATGTTGCTGGCACATGATGGTAATGAGCACTCTGTTGCCAGGGTGTACACGTGGGGAATGGCGAATATGCCTGAAACTAGTATCAAGAAACTAACATCAACTAATATCAAACAAGACACTGTCAATAAAGTATATTTAATAAACCATTTTAAGCCACTTCTTTGTGCTGCCAGTTGTTTTATCTGTTTTGTGTTGGCAGCTTGCCCTTGCAGTGACTCTGTGGTGTGCAGGCACTGCTGTGCAGTGACATCAAAGGTCTCCCATCACTTTCTTTCTCCTTCTCTTGCTGAAAAACTCCCTTCCCTGCAGGTTGTGGTCACAGCAGCGGCAGTTGGGTACTGAACACAGAGCTGGGATGGTGTGCTTGGCTGAAAGCGTGGGCCTGTATCAAGCATAGGACCAAAATAATTCCCAGGAGCTTCCTCCTCTGAACAGATTCCTGTTCTTCACATGCTTTCAGTTCTGACCAAAAAAGTAAGCCTCGTACCTCTGATGAATGTGCTCAGTTTCAACCTGTAATTGTCATTTTCCACATCATTTTACCTAACAGGATTTACGTCAATGAGTGAAGTGGTGGTGGCAGTTGCTTAATGAGCTCATGTATCACCATGGCCTTTATCTGCAGCTTTGGGTTCGCACCAGATACTAATCAGGCTTTTCCCAGCATAAGTCCAGTTTCCTTAGTCTTTCCTACAGCAGCTCTGAAGTTTTGAAATTGATTGCTAGTTGCCTTCAAAAGTTAAAGGAGTTAAAGTACAAATTACAAGTTCAGTCTTGTTCAGTGTTAAAACTCTCCTTGCTTGGCTGGTTATTAAGAGCCATGCTCCTCTGGTTATTTCTCTGATCCACTATGATTTTCTGAGTATTTTCTATTGATAATAGTGGAAGAACTTGTTCTTTTGGAGATTCGTCAAATTTATTGTTAAGCCTTAGGAAATTCAGGCATGCAATATAAGAGTAGTTAAATTAGAGGGGACAGATGTTAGGCTTTAAAAGCTTTTTGTTATCTTCACAATTAAATATTAACGCTTCCACAATATTGAAAACCTGATTTTATATCTTGTAAATGACTTTGTTTCTTATTGTACATTTAAATTATGAAATACTCTGTATTGATTTTAGGATTTATTTTAGTTTACTTTTGTTTTTGAGAGAGAGAGAGATTGCTTGAAAGACTGGCAGCTGTAGTTCAGCAGCATAATGTGCAAGTATAAATAGAATGCAAGCTGTCCATTTAGCTCAGTCCTGATCTACTTATATTCATCTGATGCTTATTACAATCATGATTTGTCTCTGAGCAGATACATCCAGAGAGGATTGAGCTTGGACAACTAACCTAATTCGTGCTCACAACTTAATTCAGGGTTTCTGTGTAGATTTCTCATGAAACCAAATAATTCTTTTAACTCCCAAACTTTAATAAACTGTATCAAAATACTGAGAATATTTATTACTGTCTATGTTTTTAGGAGATACTGAGTTTTTTTGTAATAGCTTTTAGGTTTGCCAGCTATATCTCAATTCATACCTATTTCGGAGATTTCTCCCCACTGCAGCTTCTCCTTATACGTCATGGTATTTTTATTAAATGTAAATTCAGTTCTCAGATTCTCTAGATGACACTACAGGAACCCTTTCTAAACTTTTGGTTAGAGGGCGTGTTCTGATAGTGTGACCTAAAAGTGAAATGTAAGCACACCTATCCAATTCAAACAAGCACAAAAATAATGCAGGCAGAAGATTGTACCATCTAAACTTTGTATTCATCTCATTCACATTGAAAAAACGAAGATTATTCTTTATTTCTATTTCAAGAATACTAGAATATTCGTGAAATAATGATTTATTTCTCAGGTTTTCTCTCAGCAGTTTCCCTCTACAAGACCTCTGTGGAATTTGTAGATCTAAAAAATACCAAGTTCTGTGTCTTTAATGTCTCAGCTACACTTTCTTTTTCATTTAAAATCAGCCTCAAGGTGACCCTTTACTGTTCTAGCCTGTCAACTTTTTTTTAATTTTAAAAATCAACACAAGCAACTTGCAGTAGTTAAATTTTTATGTAGGGTTATAGGAAAGCTCAGGGCTAAGCACAACAACAATCAACTGCTACTCCTCTGTGGTATACGGGTGTTCAACTCTATATAACAGATTACATTTCAGGTTAGAAGTAGCTTGTATATTATATTTTTAATGTCTGCAAAATGAAAATTTTTGTTCAATAATGTAGCATGAGTACAATTTAACTTTCTGTTTGTACTGCTGTTCTCAACAAAATAAATGTGTGCAGAGATAATTTGTGAACCATGCTTTAAAGAGGAAGATCTAAACCACATTATGCTTTTCTTCCCCATCATTTCATATGCACTGTTATGGCAAATGTTCTGATGCACTGCACCTTTTTGAACAGTCTATAAGATTTATCTTGTATTTATCTTGTACACTTATTTGCTTTTTTGAAACTATTCCAAGAAACAGTAATTTCTGAGTTCTACACGTGTATGTTAGATGTAATTCCCCATATAATTTTCATAGTCTTTCATATTTTTCATGCAAGATCTCTCCTGCATTCCTTTGGTTTTTTATTTATTAACCTTTTTATTTATTAACCTCCTTCCTGCTGGGACTCCAGGGGAAAAGACGAGATGAACGGTAGGTACAGATCTCACAGGTGGACTCCTGTGCAGTGTGTGCATGGTGGGATCTTGAAGTGCCAGGCATGAGAGGTGCCATGTTTTCTTGTCTGTGCGATGCACCTTTTCCCTTGAAAAACGAGATCTACAATTAAGGAGAAACAGCAACACCAGTGGCAGTGGCTTATCAGGAGACAGGAAGAATAACTTGTGTTGAGGAGTGAAAGAAATACAGAAGAAACACTAGAGCAGTGTTGGTTCTGCTACCAGAGCCTCCTACACTGTACCGTTAGGAGGGATACACGGTCCTATAATGTGAACATTTCAGCATCACACTGAATGTGACGATGTAAGGAAGGGCCTGTAAATAACTGTTAGAATTTGGAGGGAAAATCACAGAAAGGTGCTTGAGATGTCCCATAAAGTTAAGTAAGGTACAAAAAAAAGATTAAAGGAACAGTGAGAACACCCAGCAATGATGGAAGTGATGGCAGCTTAATTTAATGATTCCTGAGAAAACTTGAAGTTGTTGTTCTGAAGTGCTGTGGGAGCCCCTGAGAATGAAATGCAGAATTGAAGAGAGTATATGGATGTAAGTCAGTGTAGCTGTGTCTGTTGTCAGTGTGTAACACTGTGCCTGCGGTCAGTAACAGATCTGGAAATGAAGCATGAGAAAAATAAGCCCCATTTCATTGCCAGCATTTTGTCGAATCCGTCAGGCTGTTTACAGTAGTTTAAAGATAATTGTGGAGGTGTTGCCAGTTGAATGTTACTGTTTATGTGATGTGAAAGAAGAAATTGATGCAGTCCAGTTGGTTCTGCCAACTAATACTCAGAGAATATTACTGTCTTTACACTGCTACATAATTTGCTGATGTCACGCAGAGCAGAGAAGAAATTCTAACAGGAGATTTTGTTATAAGTAATGCCAACGGCAAGGGAAAATATTGAGATTATTTTCCTGGAGATAGAGGCTGCTGCTGTTTGGAAAACACTGCATTACACCATCTGTTTCCTTCTGATTGCACACTGCCATAACCATTGTTGTGATTAATTTCTTTGCTTCTAGGCACAAATTTGAGTGCTCGAAAGAAGATTAAAAGCTTGTTTTGTGGGCAGAGATGTAGCTAATGGCTAGCTTTCAGTAGGATTGTGTGTACTTAACAACTTTACAACTCAAGTCATCGATCTTCTGCAGGCATTTGATGTTTGAAGAAAGCAAGGAGAACGTTCTTTTGCTTCATTGTACTAATCCTCTGCACAAATTGTTGGTGAGTTTTCCACCATGTGCCACTAGTGTCACCACAAACTCAAACCACTGCTGGGACAAAGAGTCACTCTTCATGGAATCATAGAATCATTTAGGTTGGAAAAGACCCTTAAGATCATTGAGTCCAACCATAAACCTAACGCTGCCAAGTTCACCACTAAACTCTATCCCTAAGTGCTACATCTACATGTCTTTTAAATACCTCCAGGGATGGCGACTCCACCACTTCCCTGGGCAGCCTGTTCCAACACGTTACAACCCTTTTGGTGAAGAAGTTTTTCCTGATATCCAATCTAAACCTCCCCTGGTGCAACTTGAGGCCGTTTCCTCTCGTCCCATCTACCTGGTTTTCTAGCTGGTAGCTCGGCTGCTGGAATAAGATGTATAGTTTTATCAGCATCCCACTCGATTGTCAGACTGCGTCCTTTGGTCATGAGGCTGGTGTGCCCCAAAAGCCCCAAACAAGTAGCAGCTTGCCAGGCAGAAGGAAAGCCCTTGTGG
The DNA here is from genome assembly GCF_000710305.1 of Buceros rhinoceros silvestris. Taxonomy (NCBI): domain Eukaryota; kingdom Metazoa; phylum Chordata; class Aves; order Bucerotiformes; family Bucerotidae; genus Buceros; species Buceros rhinoceros. The sequence continues at coordinate 116,561 of NW_010393517.1, read as the reverse complement.
TTGGTAATCTGCTACAGCCTTTTCCTGGTCACATGTGGTATCTCCACTGGGAAACTCAGCAACAAGAAGCAGGTTGCAGTATTGTCTCTGTGGATGGTATTGTTCCCTTGTATCTGATGAGAACCAGTGCTTCGTGCCCACCTTCCATGACAAGCAGCACAAGAAAATATGAAATTCTGTCTAATATGGGTGCTGCGCCTTACTTCAGTCCCTCTTTTTTTTGAACCCTGACTATATAGTATAGTGGCAGTGTGTGTCATGGTGGTTTTCTACCAATAAGCTGGTCCCTTCCTTCTTTCCCTCCTTTTAATTCCTGTATTACTTAAACATGCTTGGTAGGTCTTTGATCCAGGATGAGTGGCACAGCTGCAGTATGGAGTGGTCTGTCAGCTTAGTGTTATGATTTTAGAAAACAAGCGATATTTGTGTGACATGTCTTATTTATTTTGATACTCAATTATCACATTTCAAGATTGTCACATTTGCATGTGATTTCATGTTGAAAGTTGAACATTTTTCCAACTAAAAGTGTAATGATCCTACTCTGTTAACAAGGTATATTCAAACTAGTATTTTGTAATAAGATATGTAATGTTTACTTCAGTGTGGCTTAACTAAAAGTTGTCTGTTTGGAATATGCTTTCAGAGTAATCATTGGTACACTGTATTTCAAAATACTTCTTCAGTTTGACATGTGTAATGGTATATATTGTGGTTGTGGCAGTTCTGTGGCCATGCAGGACATAGTTAAACAGAATTGAGAGGAAAATGTTGACTGCCAAGTAAAGCAGCATTATCAATTTCCTCTCTCCTGCATTGTAAGAGACAGGGGGAACAGACAGTGTAGGGTTTCCTGATATGTTTTAAGAAAGCCTGGGATTCATTTCCCCTCCCTTCCTTCCTATTGTTTGTTAACTCCCAGGAAGATTCAGGTTTTTCTTGTGAAACCTCTCTGCTCACATATTCTGGAAACAGGCTTTGCCTTTGAGGGGCTCGGTCCTCACTTCTCTGCAAAGGTAGAGGGTAGAAGAGGAGGTGAACTAACGATGAGAATCTGACTGAGGGCAAACGAACTGAAGAGGACAGTGTTCACAACGGCATTTTCTTTGAATTTGCTGATGTGAGGAAATTTGCAGATGTGGCCCTGAGGAACACAGGGTGCTTTAGACACGGAAGTAGGAGATGCAGCAAGCGTCAGTGTGAGATTTCTGCCCTCAAAGTGCTGAGTTGTGAACTTACAAGCAAGACCGTGAAGTTATAGGAAAGACCTTCAACTTGCCCTTCATCAGAGGGGAAACCTCAGATGTCTTCTTGCAACAGCTGAACATCCTTCACACTACGGAGAAGGATGTGAAGATGGAGGTGATGGTACCAGCTACTTCAGATGAGCCTCAGCTTTGGATCACTGTGCGCGACTAGAGTGCATTAACAAAGTGGATGTTTTGTGGGGGCTTTTCTTCATCAGGAGCAGCACTGGGCTGTTAGTTTGCCTACAGTTATTTTGGATGAAACACTGAAAAAGTAAGCTTCACGTTTTTTTTTTCCTTTTCCAATTTCATCTGCTAGCCTGACCTGCTTACGTTAGAAGCTCTGCCTCTTTAGTCATACTAGTCAACACTGAAAGCAGTCTGAAAGCAGTGACAAAATGTCCTGTCTGCTGGGGGCAGCACACTAGGAACTGAGAGGGTCTTGCAGCTTTGTGCAGGAACTATCTTGGTATTTTCAGTCCGTTAAGTACAACTGATTTTTCTTTCGAGGAAAACCAAGTATTGATTTCTGAAGAAAAGTACATACAATACAAATAACTGCACTGCACCCTATTCCAGCACTTTAAATCTGCATCTGGTTTTGATGCTTTTTGGTATAATTTGAATTTGACAGATTTTATGTTGCATTGACATTTAAAAACAGAGTACCTTTCAGTGCATTAGAAGAGCTGATTACTTATTTTCCTTCGGTGAAGATACAGGGATACACATCCATGTCTCAACGCCGCCTTTTAAGGGAAGGACATGAAAGTCATTTTCGGATGCTACCAAGATTCGTCCAAATCCTTCATGGCAGACGACACTCGCGAAATAACCCACGCCAAATATGCTCTGGTGAGGTGAATGTATAGGTGATCCTACAGTATGATATCTACATAGAATGTTGCACATAAATTTGAGCAGCATGTGAGGTGAATATGAGCAGTAAGTAGCCTGGTATTGACGTTACTGTTTTTCTCAACTGATGATTCTTGCAGGAATGAATGGGTTTTTTCTCAAAGCATACTCATGTAGGGATCAACTGTTTTGGTTTAAAAATATGTATCTTTATCATATTAGATATTACCCATGGATAGTGATTACTCCCTGTCAGCAGTACTTACTGGAGAAAAACACTATATCTTGTTTTTCTTTGCAGTTCCAGGTGTATATTATCTTACAAACTTTGCACCAACCCTCCTTTGATACTCTAGAAGAACTTCTAGAACTTCTGAGTGCTCCCCTCTGTAAAAATATAACTAATTACAACAAAAATTATTTTTAATTGTACACAAAAAATCAGGAAGCCTCTGATCTTTAAGTGTAGCCTACTAAATTTAGGACGTGTCACCACTTACTCAATCTCAAAATCTGTTTCATACAGCATGTGGTGTAATAATATGTTGGTGTATCTGATAACTATATAATCTTTGTGTTTACTAAAGCTACATTTTATTGCACCTTTTTCTCTGAAATAGGTTAACTCTGACTGGCTGAGATAAGTTGAAGCAGATTTTTCAATAATTAAATAATCCATCTTTTCTTGGTTTTATATGGACAGTGACCTATTATAGTTTAAAAAAAAAAAGAGAGAGGACTTACTTTTGTTTCTATTATTTAAATTATTTTGGAGCCTATGAAATAGAAATCAACATAAGTTAAGCTACCTTTGTAGAAAAATAGAAAATTTTCAAGGCCTACCAATATTCCTTTCTTTAACATTGACACTCAGGAAGAAACATAGGAAGGGAAAAATGCCTCTCTGGTGGTTCCTTTTGCTCATGCCTTCTTTTGTACTGTTCTGACTGAGATTTTTGTCATGTTTTGCTTGGATTGAAAATTGTAAAGTTTTTTTATAACTTTTTTTTTTTTTGGTACCCTCTGAAATGTAAAGATTTTACTTTTCCCAACTTACTAGTTCTGAATATTCATGAAGCCAAGGTTTGGTACCTTTAGGAGTGCTAACAAATAAATAATTAAGATTTAACAATTAATTCTATTCGGCTCAGACCAGAAAAATTTTGGTGTAAATTGCTGTTAATCAACAGTAAAAAAAAGTCAAGAAAAATTTAGTTGTATTTTCAACACGTAGCGTGCAATCTTACAAAGCAAAGCAAAAGCAGACCTCATCCTACCTTTGTGTAGGATTCAACTATCACTTGGTAGTAATCACACTGCAGTCAAGTTCAGCGTAGCTGTAAAAGTTAGCACTTGCACCAGTTAGTTTTTCACATGTATGCACTTAAAAGTTTGGGGCCCCTGTTGACTCTTCATGATTGGATTGGAGCTAATTCCAAGTATAGGCAAAGTTTTGACTTCATAGGAGAAGAGCACAAATTCACTAAATTGAACTCATTCTAGCATAGATAGTTTTCCTCATTTTAGCCTAATTTCCTTTGGACTCAGATCCTTAATATAAATCTTGTGATGCTATACAAACATCTCTTAGAAGTTCCTTTCACTACATACAGGTGTGTGTAATGAGAAAATTGTATGTTTCTCTAGGAAGCTATTTGTTTTCTCTCCCACCCATCTTTATTATTATTCCAAAACTCCTTTTGATAGTGTTGCCGCCTTTTCTGTTTGAAGTCTTGGAGGTATGTAAAAATTCCGTTTCCTTTCCTTCCTGTTACCCATTTTAAGTTGACAGTAAGGAAGTAATTACATGCTTCTAATGTTAACCTTATATATCCAGTAAGAATTATCCCATTGTTTTGGTCAAAGCTGTTTTATGGCCTTTTGGACCGATAAGAGTTTTCCCACCTTCCTGGTGGCACACCTCAGTTAGCATTCAGGGGCACTTCCAGACCAAATGTGACGCAGAAGGTGGATCAAAGGTTTAGACTGTGGAAGGGGAGAGGTACCGCAGCCTGGGAACATTTCTGTCATGTAGCTACACTGGGTAAAATTACAGTTTTGGCGAGCGTGTATTTCCAAATGTGCTTGTGATTCTGTAAATCCTATGATGTATACATCTCGCTTTCCCTTGTGACAAAAGTAAACCACTCTGTCCTGTTGTCCCAGGTTTCCCAGAGCTTTGTTCTCTCTTCAGTAGCATCTCTGGAAATTGCCAAGAGCAGGTTTGCTCACTGTCACTTTGCCCTTTCCCCACACATTAAAATCTTTAATATACATTATGGAAATCTTTACATTATAGAAATCTTTGTATGAATAATAAATGTCCTAGATCGTGTATTGATTTTGCATTACCTTATTTACCTCAGTAAGGGAATCTGGGCTGGCTTCCAGAGTCTTCATGCTTCATCAAACTGTTTTATTTTCTTTTTAACAAAGCAGACTTCATTTACTTAGAGCTCATGGACAGTTGTATCTGTCCTCCTTGGCCTAATCCTCATCCAGCTGCTCTCTGCAGGTGTCTTACCTAGGGCAGGCTGTTTTGCCTTTATTCCCTCACCCTGGTTGAGCCCTGGCTCTGGTGTTTGCTCTTTGGAACACAGAGGTTTGGGACCAGGTGCCATGCGGCCTCAGAAGCCAGGCTTGTGTGAGACAGCATTGTGGTTTCTGCATCTGTTCCTGACCATACACCTTCTGTGTGCTTCTGCATCTCCAACTGCAAGTGGGTGGAACAGCAGTTGTAGAGTCTGTGGAAGATTTTAGCCCTGAAAAGCCATGTCTTCAAGCAGTCTTCTGTGGGGACAGCTGTCTCCTGTCAGCAGGGGAGATTTTCCAGGGTGCTGACCTGCTGTGGCCCTCTGTGGGGCTTCCTGGCATGCTGCTCACAGACCAACTTTTGAGATTGTCTTCTCCCTTTCTCTAAGCAAATGGGAACAGTAGGCCAGCTTGAATCAAGAGCTGTCAAACAAGTCCGGCAAGTGGAAACTCCAGAGACATCTGTCTTCAGTCTGTGCTGCGCTTAGTATGGATGAGGAATATCTTTGGAGGCACCGCGTAGTCCACATCTTTCTACACTGGATTCGGGTTGGTTTTCTGATGAAGATGACTGAAGCTCTGAGGTGGTTTGCTTTCATGTGTGTGCTCTAGGTATGTAAAGAAAGGATCATTGAGGAGACTGTCTGTGTCCAGGGTCCTTGCAATCCAATCCAAAGAAGTTCTGCGATAAGGTACAGTGAGGCAGCACTGTAATGTGAGTGTGTAATATGTTAGACTGTTGTAGTGAAAGAGTCAGATGAAGCTTGGTTAATCCACAACCTGGGTAATCCACCACAAATAGTGAAGAGAGGAGTCTAGAGTATTCTTGCATCTTCTGTGTCAGCTGAGGGGATGGAGATGTGGTGCATCTTCTCCTGGAGTGGTATGAGTATTTCTGTTGGGTATTAGGCATTGTTGTATGGGGAGAGGGTGTTAGTTTACAGGCGGAATAGCAAAATGCATGGCTGCAGGAAATGTTAGACTGAACACATGAATGTAGCAGATATACTTAAGTACTTGAAGGCTTCAACGTAGCCAAAGCCTGCCTGGAGACCATGTAAACACTGAGATTTCTGGTCAATGTTAAAGACTGCCACTACAACTTTGTTGCTGTTAGTCCCCATGCTAGATAGGTCGAGGCATCTAAGGCCGTGTTTACTGTTTGCTGCGTTTACACCTACATTTGCTGGCTGGATAAACATGTTGAAAAGGGATTTATTTGAGATTGGGTTTTCCACACTTTAGACTTCCATTACCTGTCCTGCTGGAAATGCCCTTGCACTTTTTTCCAGCAGAAAGCTAGAGAAGAGAGTTGGGTGTGAATCTGTAGCGGAGGTGATAAACTCCACTGAAATACTAAACCTGTGAGTGAGCAATTCAATACAACTAGTTCTAGATAGTGTTTTGAATATCTGAGTCAAAATCAGGTTTGCTTTGCCTTGTTAAAGCCTAACATGAGTGAAAATACACTTAGGGCTTCAGCCTATAGCTTTGATAGACTGTATCAGACACTGGGTATATCGCCAGTCTGTAAATACTCAGGGTGGGGACATAAGGGAATAACACTATAATTAAAGAGATAATTACAAGAATAACAGCATCGCTGGAGGAAAATATATTTGTGAAGTCATCTTGTGCCACCTGTTGCATTTATGGAACAAAGTTCAAGTAATATGAAAGCTCCAACCTTCTTAGAGTAGTTTGTTCTGAGCAGAGGAAGGGAAAAGTGGACATTTTTCTTCTCTGACAATGAATCAGAGAGGAATTTCCATAGCAGAAATGAAGAGCTATTATTTTTTCTCAGAATGGTGTTCCTGGCTGGATTTTGTGGCACATGGTAAGTTGGCTATAGTAACTCCTAGATCTTGTAAATGTAAACAGACTTATGGTCTGCTAAGTCAGGAGTGCATGATGTGTGTGGCTTGGGACTATTGCTCTTGGAAGCATTTTGAACTCCATATATGCTAAAACCCCATGCATTTCAAGAGTCTTAATATAAATTTTGCTCACTCATCGATTCTTGAAAATACACTCTGTTCACAGAATGCATACCGTTGGAGGAGTCTGAGTGGTGGATTGTGGTGTTTGATTTTATTTTAAATCCTCTTTTCCAATGGCAGTAAAATGCTAGTTATTTTAGGATCTTGATTTTCCTATAAGGTTCTTATAGAACTTTCTTTCCTCTCAAATAGCACCCCCCACAGCCCCCCTTGTTCCCATTTAATATCTGTGATGTGTTCAAGTTACTGGGCACAGCCACGTTACTCAGTGAAAAGCACATCAGCAAAAACAATCAGAGCTGATGTCTTCCCAAAGACAGCAAGGTCCCCAAGCAGTATGTCCATCAGGAGTGAGCAGCTTCTTCCCTCAGGAATCAGTTTCAGAGCATCATCAATTTTTATAGGGCAGTTCCTGCTGCAGGAATGTGTTCAGTATATGTTTTCTGATAAAGAGGCTTTTACTGTTCAGCAACACTGGCAAATGTTTTTCTTGCTTCACTTAGATGTCTGTATTGTCTCATCCAATAAAACTGAGGGATCCCACCTCCTTTTTTAACTGCTTTTTTCTGAAATCTTTATTTTTTTAAATTCTAAAATCTTTATTCTTTCTGTTTAAAAAGTAAAAATGAGAGAAATGCATTATATGAGGGGTGTATTTTACAGTCACATTAAGATGCATGCTGTGATAGAAAGTAGAACTATCTAAAATGGATTAAATTAACAGCAGATTTCTGAGTAGTCCCACTCAAGATCCCTGAAATTTCTTATTATTTCCCATTTCTTGTGTTAAAAAGTTATTTGAATTCCTTTTTAAATAATATAAAATCACAATATTTTGAATTACAATGTTATAAAAGTTACTATTTTAATACTTTTGGTCCCTTAATTTGGGGAGGAAAAAATGTTATTTCTCCAGCTGTGTGCATAATAATGAAGGATATGTAGGCTCTGGGATGCTGATACACAGGCCACCCCTGGATGATGATTCCTCCAAGAAAACAAGGCTCTTAAGAGTCTTTTCAATTAGAGAGATGTACAACCACAGAATTAGGGGCAATACAAGACCTTGCCTCTAGGCTGCTGTTCAAATAGATCTACTGACAATGCGTTAAATCTGCTCCCTTGCCCCTTAGACCTCCCCAGCCTATGATTTTCTCTTTGTCCCTGTTTGCTAGAATCTAAGCTGTCTGTGAGTCTTCTTACAAGGAAGCAACCTTTTCAAAGGGTGGTTGTTGGGTGACATTAAGAGTTCTGGATGTGAATGGAGAAAAAAATGTCAAAAATAGCTGTTACTGCAATACATGTAAAATGAATTCTCAGAAAACAAAATCTGACTGTGCCTGAGACTTTTGAAATGGAGAAAAAAATATCTTCCTGACCGATTTAAAAGCCCATTTGATTAGAGGCACTAGCACTTATGCCACAGTATGCAGTGAGTTAGTAGGAATTTATATTTTACCTGCTTTCATGGCTGCTGAAGAATATATGGAAAAACAATGCAATAATTAAAAAAAATCCTTACTAGTTTCACTGATGAATAAGCAGACATACTTTGCTTCAATAATTTAGAGTAGAAATGACTTGCTGCTCTTACAGAATGCTTTTGCTTTATGTAAAGAGAATTGTCAACAAGAAGGTATTTACTCTTTGGGCAGAACCAGCCCTGGAGCCAGGATGTAACAATATTCACTCCCTTTATCTTCTTAGTTGTTCTTTCAAGAAGTTTCCAATCTCATGTGCTGTTGCAATCTGTTTAGCTGTACTGAAGTCATGCTTAGTAAGATGGCCCGCACTACTTCCTTTTGCTGTGTGTGCTTGTCGTGTTTAACAAAATCCCACATGATCTTCAAATTAATCTCAAAGGTTAAGCTAACCTAAAAAGATTGAGCATACATAGTCTCATGGTAAAGCGTGCTAAGTTAAAAGGATCAAAGTTTATTGTACAATTTCCAGCACTTCCTGATTGAAGCTAGCTCTTGTATTTATTTATTTTATCTTATTTCAGAGCCACTATGTCTTCTTTCAAAGCAGGAAGTGAAGATTATCACAACTTTTATGTGTTTCATTTCTTGCTCAGAGATTTGAAAGGACAAAAAAGATACTGTTTTAGTCAGCAGTTCATTTAACCTCAACTAAAACTTTCTGAAAATAACGGACATGGGTTGCTGACAGTTCTCACATTTACTTACGCCTCTTTGGTATCTGTCAGCAGTCCTCAGTATCAGTGATGGTGGGTTTGGCAATTTGCACACAATTTGGAGAGAGGAATAGGCTGTTGAATAGGTTCATTTGTTCCTTTGGAGAGAGGTCAAAGAACTAACTGGAAGACCCTACAGGAATCTTCTGTAGGGGCTGCTTCTTATTATCCCTTCTTATCCCCAGGTGGAAAAAAATGTGAGATTTTCCCACCTGCACTACTGCCAGCATGCAGTGAGCCTCATCTAATTATTTTAATCAGACTTACACTTCTCACTTCAAAGTTTCTAGTCAATTTTAGAGTTTCTGTAAATAGAGGGCACAAAAAAGTGAGCCCAAGGACCAAGTTAGGACTTGAAGGCCTCCAATGGAGTAGCTTACAGTTGTCTTTTAGTGAGGAATTTTGTCCACTTAACAAACACATCACGCTTGGTGTGGCAGTTGGGAGAGAACAATCCTATAATTTCAGATGTGAGTGGTTAGTCAAGAGTATACTTTTAAAAACTGTGACTAGTGCAATACTGGTGAGAATTTATCTTAGAGTTGTCCTGGTTTACAGTAACTCTTGTGAATTACCTACAGTAATTTTAATGTGGTTGGGACTGTATTCTGAAAATGATTAGGTGTTGCAGATGGACCGTCTTAACATAGTTGCTTAATTGCATGAGTCATGAATAATTCTCCAAATGATTCCATCTTTTGATTTACTTCTCTGAGAAATCACTCCAGAATTCTCCACAGTACGTGACATATAGTTTATATGAATATATGTCAGAGGGCTAGTTGAAGAACTTGATTACATGTGTCCTTTGGCTTTTAGGGAGGAAGCTACTTGCTTTTCAGTTTTTTATTTGAAGGAAAGGTGCAATCTGTATGTCCCTCCTTTTCTCCTTCTAGGTGAAAGTCATAAGCTTTCATGAAACACAAGCAACTTTTTTCATGCAGTGAGTCTGCGGAGCAGAATTACTCTTTACTTCCTAAGTTTTTGTGATTAAAAGATAAGCATTTTCTCAGTTTTAGCCAAACACTTAACTTTTACTATCTTTGGCGCATTCCGAAGTTGTGTAAGAGAAAATGGTCAGTTGTTTTTAAAGAGAGATAGCATGTGAAACAAAGAACTCAATATACTGCCTCTAACCTTTTGCATTAGATGTGCTTTACTTTTCCAATACTGCATATCATAGCTGGGTTTTTGAAGCAGAAACTCAAAACATGTCCTTCTTGGGAGCCCCAAACCACACAGCTCTCCTCTAACTCACTTTCAAACTCTGTAGCTTCTACCATCTAAACCTCCAGGACTCCAGTAGTGTCTTCAGACATTTTAACTGGACTGTGTACGTGGGGCACAGATAATGTTTTGCTGGTCTGTCTCTGTCTTGTCTACCATGATGTCTATCAGAGATTGTTTAAGGACTTCAGGACAGGTGGTGTCTGCTACCTTCTTCACTATAAACTTTTCCCCTTTTGGTTGATACGTTTGACCTTGGTTCCTTCTCTGATAATATTTTCTGACTTCCAGCTATTGAAAAGTACTTTTTTTATCTGCAAGGTAAGTTGTAATAATTTCTGCAGATGTTGTCATTTGACTTTATAGAGTTATTTTAGGGATAGATTCCTTGAAGAAAAAAAAATCAAGATACCGAGTTGTTTGAGAGTTTTCCTTTGTAAATAGAAATTATTTCAAAGTTGAGAAGCAAAATTCTCTGATGTCAGTAAAATGAATACATTGTATGCTATGCTTTGCTTACAGAAATGTGTGATATATTTACTTGAATCAGATAAGATATGACAGTATTCAGACGCACATGCTGAATAATGATAGAGTGATAAATTAATATTTAACTAAGAGATACCTCCGTAGACCGAATGAACTATATACATTGCTTGTGGTGAAATTTTGTAATGCTTCGCAGATGAAACAGTTTGTAGATGCAACAGAATGTCCTATGGCAGAAAAGGCATCAGAGAAATAAAATATAGATTTAGTCATCTTTTAACTCAAGCATCAAGACAAACTGTGTATTTAAGATAGCCTGAGGGGAGATGGCTGCTTTTTTCTGAGTATAACTGGAACTTTTAAGATTTATGTTGTCAAAGGGACAAATATTTTTTGCAGTTTGAGAGAGGAGCTGCTTTGTCTCAGGTGACTTACTGTGCAGTGCTACTTAACTGTCATATGAGCCACCAAGGCTCGACACAGAATGATGTAAATGGAATTTGGATACGTTGGCCACAAAGTGGGACCCTCAGGGTCCTCACTTGGTCTTCTGAGTCCTTAGATGTCACTGTTTTGTGAGTACAGTTTTTGCAGTGCCCAAAAATATCCCCCTGGGAATGCAAGATCTGCCACTCTAAACTGCAGTGGCATCCTTAAGCAAGGAGATCCTCTGCTTATGTCCCGTGCAGCATTCTGGTCTGGTGAGCATGCCCCAAGCATGAGTAATGTTCACCCACAGTTCAGCACGAAGCCAACTGCTGCTGCCATTTTCATTGAAAGCATTAGAGGAGGTTTGATGGCACCGACTTCTAACATTAGAGTTTAAAAACTTAAGAGCTGTTCTAGTGGTCCTGAACAAAGCCTGTTTTCTTGCCAAAGAAAAGACTCAGGATCTTGACTTGGCTTTTGGAATCTCTTTCTAAATTAAATTGTCTAAATAGGGATCAGACTCTATATGCAGAAAACTTCAGCTGCATTGGAAGAATTTCTAATTAAGCCCTTCAGTTTCTGAGGTGTGAGGAGATTGTTTGAAGGATCGCACCCTCAGACTCGGGTAGCAGCTCTCTCCCTGAAGGTGCCTGAGCTACCATTTGGCAGTGAGTCTGGTTTTCTGCCTGAACAACTGGAATTTTTCCGAGGGTTTGAAGATAAAGCTCTTACAGTCACAAGAGTTATAGATCCTCCACTCAATATTTTCCACTCTGGCATGCTTCCAATATAAAAAAAGAGAAAAGGTATTCCCAAGCCCATTTTATCAGATGGGTTTTCAGCCATACACCCGATTTCAGGTCACCTCCGTTTAGTCCTCTTCAGTGTTACAATGTAACCCAGCATATTTGTCCAGACACAGCGTCATAAACAGAGTAATAACAACTGTTTTCCACATTAGTCTGCTTCCTTCTTTCAGTTATGAAAACCTATTATTATTATTGTTTACATTTAAACAATGAGAATGCTCTGTCCCCTCTCTCCCTGTCCCAGCACACCCCAACCTCGAGCCCTCACGGTCCACAGGAGTTTTTACAGATGCTTTGCAACACAGTTGTCGTAGTGCACTGCTGCCCTGAAGTCTCCTCTCCAAACAATGGGCTTGTTCACTCTTGAATAGTTTAAGTTTTTAAAAACAATTTCCTCTACGTGACTGTGTTTATTTTAGAAAGGAAAAAACAGAGATTGCTGTTGGTACCCGCAAACAGCATCAGTGCCTCAGAGACAGAAGACATGTTTTAGAGGACAATACTGACAGTGAAGTAAGTGAAGGGAGGCAATACAGTATAAAGCAATAATGTGAGGACAAAGAAAACATGACAGAGTAGGCTTTGAAATAGTTTGCCAAACTGGGCAGCATGGCAGAAATATGTTGATTAGCTCCTAATCTCTGCTGTTGCCTGAGAGGCAGTAACTCCAGTGGAACTGCTGCTGCAGATGGGAGTGGGCTCACCTTGGGTCTGAGTCCATTTCTCAAGCTTCAGGAGAAACCTGGGTTGCTGGTTTATAGCACCAGGCTTGATCTGCAGACCTGCTTGTGAAAGGAGTGTTTACACAAGCTCTTTGCCAGCTAACTGCTGGTGGCTGCACCTGTGAATCTAAAAGCCCGCGGAGCTGCCCCAGCTGGGCTGGCTGAAGCTGAATACCAGACAGCTGCCAGGAGGTTCCAGACGGATGTGTGCTGCTTATTTGGGCAAGATGACGATAGAGCTGCAAGTCTTTTCCTTCCACTCAGGTACAGCGAGAGCTTCTCCCTTCTTGCCTGAAGAAGAAAACGTGAAATAAGCTCAGTGAAGTACTGGGTTTTTGTTGTTGGTTTGTAGAGACTAATACTCTTACATGCTCGCTCTTTATTTGTAGCTGAGCTGCTGTCTCCTTCACTAGCTAATAAACTAGGGAGATTAAAAAGAAGATAGGTACTGGGTTTTTTCTGCTCTAAGGAATTATATGCACCTAACAGTAACAACTTGAATACATCTTATATGTAAGCTGCATCAAATTTGTTCATAGTGTGGGGAAAGACATTTCAATGAAGAAAAAACTTTGAGAGCTGCTGGAAAACATTCCAGAATCTCAGGATGGGGAAAAAAATTTGAATATTTGGTGGCTCCTTATAGCTTGCTTCTCCAAGTGCTCTGAAAAAGCCTGTATGATATTTCTTAAACAGAAATCTCATTTCTTGCCCTGAAGTTTCCCTCCAAAATGTAGTGTAGCACGTGAATTCGCACTGAGGAGTGGGGGGATACTTTCAATGTTACTTTGCTGTTGTTCTCTTTGTCTGAACAGTATCTCCAGTTCTTTGCTGATCCTTTGAATTGGCTGGGTACCTGTATTTGTTACCCTTGGTGTTGAGCGTTTCGTGTCCTGAAAAAATGTCTTACGTGTGTTCAGCCTTGACTAAACTGCTGTAGTGCAGGGATCAAAGTATCAGCAGTCACCAGATGTTCTGTATTTGAGTAAGGGGAGACAGAGGCTTTTGGGAAAGAACATGAAACCTGTCCTGTTAAAAAGACTGTTAAATGCTTTGAAGATTGGCTGAGGATGACACCTTGGCTGAAGAGGCCTTGTTTGTTGCCACAATAGTGCAGCAAACTACAAAGAGTGCGCTCACCTTTGATCCGCTTGTCCTGTGCTTTTTCACTTAGTCCACACACAAGGGTAGGGGTTAAATTTAAATTACATTGAACTAATCAGGTATGCACTTGGTAAGGTGGGAGCTGGTGGAAACTAAGTGCCTTTTTTGCAGTGGCACAAGTGGAAGAG
>NW_010393517.1:73960-102690 GCF_000710305.1 Buceros rhinoceros silvestris | reverse complement strand
AAGAGCGGAAAGAGCAGTGGGGTGTTGTGTCTTACTCCTGCTAGAGTCATGGGCATTAGTTCAGCTGCTGCATGTCAGAACAAGTGGAATTTGCTCTTTGGCCTTTGTTTCATCTGTCTTTACATCTTCATTCTTCTTATGGAAAAGAGAGGAAACACAAAACTGTTTCAAAAACTGTTTCAAAAGATTTTTGGGGTTGAGATGTTAACCCAGGACTGCAAAAGTAGGGGACTCAGCAAGTTTTGCCTTCTGTTAATTGAGAAATCCTAATTGATGGAGGTTAAGAGGTGGATGTGGTGGCTTGCCAAGTTTTTATAGGTCTTTCCTCCTTGTTAGCTAAAGGTTAGCATAATTAAATTGCTTGTGTGGCTGATGCATCTGTTTTTGTAATTGTTCATCTCAAGATAGTATGAAGGTTTTCCAGGCATGCTGAAAAATCCTGCCTTCTCAAGTGAGAGGCTAATGCTAATAAACTGTCCTTGGCAGAGGAGTGGTTTTGTTGTTTGAATCCACAACCCTGCCTGAGCTGTCACACCTAGTCCAAAAGTAAATACAGTAATAGGGCAAGTAGCCATATTTTACATGGAAAATGAAGGTAATGCTGCAGTTAAAAAGCTTGGTCTCCATACTGCTATCCTGAACTGGCCAGGAAGCATCCTAGGAAACTGGTAAAGAAGGAAAACGTCTGTTGCTTTAGGTTGATTAAAGTCACAGGGACTGGCTGCTTTTTCAATCAGGTAAGAGTATGTTTCCTGTTTGCTTCCCGGAGACTGGAAACAGGGCACAGTTACAGCTGCTGTGCTGCAGTTGTTTGTGGGTGTTACAACCGGTTTTTGCAGGGCTAGATCTTTTTTCCTTTTTTTTTTTTCCAAATAAGTGTTTTGTTAAAGGGATCACTGCCTCTTTTTTTAATGGTATAATGGTGTTTTCTTAAAAATCCTGCATCTACAAAGTAAATATCAGGTGTGGTTGTATGTCATATCTTTCCACAGAGAGCAGCCAATAAGAGCTTTGTCTTTTCTCCGTTGACTAAAATTAACCAAGGATACCACACTGCTAAGCACAAGGGATAAGATATTTTGTTCTCTCATTGCAGTGAGATTTTTCATTCTTGGAAGGAAGTAAATTTCTGTTGAGAACCTGAAGCAGTTTTCCAGGTTGGCTCTCCAGAGTAAGCTGGTCTAAGAGTGGTTTTTTTCCTCTTTTTCTTTTTGCTTAGTGGAAAATGAACTTTGGTTACTCTTCTTGAGGGAAGTGTGGATCTTGTCAAAAGGATAGGCAATGGGAGGAATTGAGATACTGTCTTCAGAACCTGAAAGTGGAGGGAATGGTGAGCTTTGAGGATTGCTTGATGCATTTGCTTGCATTTTTTTTTTTCCACACTTTTCCCGTGTGTGGGAGCTTAGTGGGTTGCAGAGCCGCAGGCCACTTACTGCAGTGTGCATGCCTGGGCCACAAAAATTCCAAATCATCAGTCAAAATCAAAAACAGGCTTGAAAAGTAAGAACCTGTTAAGAAGACATTCTTATCCTATCTGTTATGTGGGTTTGACTATTTTCAAGTGTAACCTCACGATACTGTGTGTCAGATTTATGCAGTGTAAGAAAGACTTGAGGTTGGTGGCCAGCTCTGAAGGATTTTTGCCTGTACTCACCAATCCAAA
Organism: Buceros rhinoceros silvestris; assembly: GCF_000710305.1. Classification (NCBI taxonomy): domain Eukaryota; kingdom Metazoa; phylum Chordata; class Aves; order Bucerotiformes; family Bucerotidae; genus Buceros; species Buceros rhinoceros. Next base: position 101,027 of record NW_010393517.1, on the reverse strand, counting down.
ATGATGGGTAACTGAGATGATCTAATAGCTGGATTTTTTAAATTTCACTTGGAGGTGTGAATGATCCTCCAGTACTGAAATATAAGTAACTTGTTCAAACCCACCCCAACTGATTATTTTAGAGATATGACGGAATAAATATTTTCTGTCTCTTATCTCAGATCAAAACCAGGTTTCTCTTCCCTCTCTCCTCTTTGCTCTTTCAGGATTTTGGGGAATGATGGTTTCTGCAAATGTTCTTTTCCTTTCCTTCCTTTGTAATAAATAGTTTTGCAGCCTTTACCTGTGTTCATCTGTTACAGGAGAATCTAGTATTTTTGTTGGAACCAATTCTCCCACAACTCTTGACTTGAGTCAAGACTTTTCTGCTTCCTGAGTATCTTGTTAATGTGGGGGAAAATGATTGTGTGCTTCAAGAGTCATAAAAAGGCTTTGCTATTGCTGAGAAAGCTTTATTTTACATGTTGACTACAAATATAGTTGCGATTGTAGCACAATACTTCATTTGTTGTAATGGTCTCCGTTGGTTTTCCTTGCTTTCTGTAGTATTGTTCTTATTAATATATATGTTTCAGAATACAATATAAACCTGTTTTCCAAACTTAATATTTCTGTGCTGCTTTCATCATGTGTTTCTGTTCTCATTGCTTACTGTTGGGTTTTCCTTTCTGCTGCTGCTAATCTCCACATCCATTTCTTTTTCTTACCTCCTCCGTGTGCTCCTTTAATCCCACTGCTGCTATAAAAGTTGACCTCGCACTCTAGATTTTCCTGAATTTTAGTCTTACCTTCTAATGTCAGTGGTGATTTTTTTCCACCTTTAATTAAATTTTCAATTATTATCAGACTGCAATCTCCCATCTCTTGAATTTTTAATACTACTGCAGATAACTTCAGCAAAGAGCCCGGAGCCCTCTTTTTCCTCACCCCAGTGCACGCTGAGTAGCCACATCTTGCTGCAGGCACTGCTGTACGGAGTACTGCTGCTGTTTGTGAAGCTAAAAAGGCCACATCTATTTCTTTGCTGGCTTTTGCAGATGTGGACTGACGGAACTGTGAACAAATACTGCAGGTTAAAGTGTTTTACTACGAACTCCTGTGTGATTAAATTAAACCTGAAGAAAAGTCCAGTTTTTCTGTCTCTTTGAAATGAGAAACCTCAGTAAATCCTGCAGCGTGGTGAAAGGGAAGCCCAGGATTAAATACTTGGGGGGGAGCTTGTTGAGAAAGGACATGTAAATAGAAAAGCATACACTGATTAAAATTCAATTCACAGAACACCAGAAGGATAGAATTTTTAAATTAGAAATTGAAACAGATGTGTGATCAACTGCATTCAGTGGCCAGGCTTGTCGTGATTTTGGGGGCAGTATCTAAGTGTAGTCATGAGACTGGAGAAGTGCCATCCTTGATAGTGTTACACTTCCTTAAAAATTACTGAAGTGTTCTGCTTTTTTGTTTTACTTTCCAGATACCTGGTGTAAGGGATGTGTGGTCTTCAAAGTTTTGAAGTTTATTATTGTCTACCAGTGCAAAGAGTACTTTCAAGGTTTAAATTCTCCATAGCTTTCCTTATGTTTCTTCCTGGCAATATCTTTTTGAAAGGTATCACAGGGTTGATGATATTAATTGAATAGCATCCTTCACTTTTAACTGCTCCAGCAACTATTGGTATTACTAGCATGCTCATTTTCATGGAAAGAATGTATTTCTTCAAGGATAGCAGGTTTTATTCCTTTTTTCTTTTTGACCATGAGTTTTGATTGCTTGTATCAGCTTAAATTTAGGTTTGAATGTGATACAGGGACCTGATTAATGACAGCATCGAGCTGAAAAATGCCAAAGCAATTTTAAAATGGGTTAGTTTTGTTGCTGCATGTAGATTTAACATACTGTTTTGTATAATGGATTTATACAAACACAAATGTTTGTGTATATGCATATGTATAATGTGTGTGTAAACATCAAGAAGGATTAGAAGGAGAAAATGAATAGGGCTTTTAAATAGCCTAGAATGCCAAGACATGATGCATCAAATTGCTCAATGGCTTCAAAACTCCACCCAGTTATAAATTCCTTGGTTACAGGTGCGAATTAAGTGTATTTTCCTAGGGTTTTTTTATATAAAGTATACATTTACTTTATGCTAAAGACTATCCTATGACGATAGCTTTTGTCATGCTGAATCCCACAAAGTGCCACATCATTCTATTGATGTGCTTTTTGCTAAGTACTGCACCCCTGAAGGAAAAACACATTTTATAATTATGTTTTAATGTTGAACTTGCCAAAATTTAATATCCTTTACCACAAACATTGCCACCCTCACACCGCACTCATGCACATGCTTTATTAAGCAGTTACAGTATCTGATATATTTAAGCCACAGTCATAACTTCCTTCTCTGGGTTTCATAAAACTAAGATGATTCAGCCTTTTATCCTCAACTGACTTTGCATGCATCCTTTAACAAGTTCTCCCACAGCGCTTTCCTTTGCTCTGCATGTCACTCACAGCCCACACTGAGGTGTCAGGGAAAGCTCAACCTCAGCGTGGAGCGTAGGTGGAGTTGAAATGAATTTCCTTGCATTTATAAATTTATACACATGTGCCCACGCAGATTCTCTCAGGAGGGCTGTTGTTCCTGTGCGTTTTAATAGAGCTTAAATTTGCCCCGAAGTCTTGTGGCTAACATGCATGCCCACATACCACAGGTTTCCTCACCGGTTGTATTTCAAGCTGGATCGTGAAGTCTGGGGAAGGGGTTTGTGCTTTGACTCATTTATTCTTTCTTACTGCTGTTCTCTGAAGCACACAGCAACAAGACCTGTTACTATAACTGTGGAGCAAACGTTTCCCCCATGCACAGGCTCCAAAATAGTGTGCTAAAATAAAAAGGTGTTTGGTTACTGGAGCCTTCTTTTCCCAGGAGAGTGTTTCACAGGAGCCTGTAGCATCTCTAGCCCAGTGAAATTTTAAGCTTTCTGTGCAAAACGGAACTGCTAGGAAAAAAATCACCTTTGGCTCAAACACCATTTAGCCAGGCAGCTGAGGCCAGGTTCCACAGAGGCTTTCTATGTGGGCTTCGGTCCTTCCAGGACAGCAGGAGCAGGCTCTGAGTCTCCTGTACAGCACAGCACCTTTTCTTCATGTGTGCTGTTCAGTCTAAGGACACCCTGATTCTTGACAGAGTGATGTGAAGGTGTGTCTCATTGGTTAATATTGGAGGATAGCAGAGTTGAAAGAAACAAGGCTATAGTTTGGTCTTATTAGCCATGGTCATTACTGGATCTTGAGGGGTCCAGGAAAAAATCTGAGATTTGGAGATTTGAAAAGCAGGAAGAAGGGGGGTGGATATGACATGTATCTATTGCACTAGTCTGAGAAATTAAATTATTTTTTTAATTAGTACTTGGTTTTCACCTGAAATGTTCTGCTGTTTCCTCTGAAATCGGAAGGCAGAAGTCTTTTGAGAGTCCACGTTATGTGCAATATGAAGGGGCTCTGGAACAGACGGTGTTGATTAATGTGAGGGATTATACATCCTCTCTTGAGAGGTCTTGACAATGAGAACAAGCACAGCCAACATGCTGTAAGTGATTCTTTTTCCACTTCTACATTCATGGTTTTGTTTGTTTTTTCTTAAGGAAGTAGCCAGCTTTCCAAAATACCAAGTTCTTATACCTTACTGAGTAAGCGTAGGTAAGGGTGATCCCTCCCTGAGGAGGGTGTAGCTCCTCTTTCACTTTATTTTAATCTCTGAAGGAAGGCCATAAAATTTCCTCTCTCTCTTACCATGTTTGGAAAGCACTCCTATGCCTGTGTTATCGTTGTGTAAAACTTCAGATTCCAAGAGTTAGGTTTTCAGCGTGCTGTTACAAATCCTCGTTACTCCTAACAGTCCTAGGTAGTCAGCCACGCGTGTTGCTGAGGACTCTCACTAGCAAATGTTTGAGACCAGCTTGGTGCTCTTAAGTAGAGAATGAGTATCAGTGTGTATACTTGCATATGGTATACCATAAGTAGTACAGTTTCTAGCTGCTCTGAGACTGTTATTCCTGGAGCCATGTTGTAGCTCAAGAGCTAGAAATAAAATGCTGTGAATTGTGGTCTTTGTCTGAAGATTGAGTCAAAATACCGATCTAAGAGCACGCACCTCCACCAAGCCAGTTAGGTGACAGTCCTGGAAAGGAGGGAGTATGGGCTTAGAGCCGAGACAAAGATCCTGTTTCTAATGTTGCAACAGATGCTGTTACCTGATCCAAGAGAGGACACTTATTCCATCTCACCTTTCACGTGTGTGAGTATTTATATGACTTGTGGGAGCAGTGTGAAGACTCATTCACTAATTTTGAACTATCTTCAAAATCCAAAACACTAATAATGACCTCATAAAATACCAGGCAGTTAGTAAAACATTTCGAAGGTGTCTTAGTTTCTTTTAAATCTACCTTTAATTAAAACCATCTGATATTGCTTAGGAAACTCTTGTGTTTTGACATAGTACAAAAAGTAATGGGTTCCAAAATGAAAGAGCAGAATTTTTTTAAAATTGCCTCAATTATATTCTTCAGGTCACGTTTTAATGCCACACACTGAACAGAACTGCTTGTATAGATGGAAGCTTTATTATAATACAGCTGACTGGTTTGGGATTTCAGTCAGTTCCTGCCCTGTGGCTGATGAGTGGTGAGAACACAAATGTGGGGCACTTCAGAAAATAACCTCTGGTGTGGTCTGTGGGTGACCTGGGTTTGTTTGGGTTTGTGTTCATGGGATTGATTGACAGCTCGGAGTGCTGAAGCAGAAATGGAGCTTTTTCTCCATCTGCAAATGGGATTTTGCGAACAGCTGTAACCATCAGTCCAAGCTTTTTATCCTTATTGTTCTCTTTCCTTGACCCCTCTTGTTGGGAAAGGGCTCTTGTAACACCGCGAAGTGAGGAAAAACAATCCATTTGTTTTCACATGGTTGTTGCTGTCACTCCCACTTATTGGTTTGCTCTTTGTATTAATGAGTCTGGATAGCTGGTAATTAATCTCAAGTGTATTAACAGGTAGTCCATCATTGGACAATTACTTTAAAGGATCACATAAAGCAAGATGACTGAGCATTTGTGTTAGATCATGTGGAATGTTTTGGTTATAGTTGATTTTATTATCCCTTATTTCCCATCTTCTTATGAATAAAATGTGTATATATTCTACTAATGTGACTTTATAAGTTGAAATGCTTGTTCTTTTGGTGGTTCCTGCTGTTCACTGGGAAGAGGTGCTTGATGGATTTACCACCAAGGAAAACATCCCAGTTTGGTTCTGCTAAAGAAACATGAGTGAGAATTCCCTTAGAGATAGGAAATGCTGGATGCATTTCTGGGGAACTTTCTAACCAAAGGCTCCTTGGAAAATTTTATGTGTTCCTTGGGCAGTTAATTTCCCCGTTGTGAAGAAGGGGTTCATGGTAGAAAAAGATAATAGTGATGGACTTACTGGATCCAACATTTAGCTGTTTAAACTAGGGCTCTTAAAGGGAGGTTTGAGACAAGGCACATGTAGGATTAATTTTTTAATGCAGTCTTACTCGGGTGGTGTTTGAACAGTACATGTGTTCACATTTAAAGCAAACAGCTTGCATCTAGTGCATGCCAGTGCTTTATGCAGGAAGAAAAGAAGTGGTAAGTAACCAGCAACCAGCGAGCCCTTCAGAGGACCTCTGAACCTCCTGACAGCAGTTGCTCTGCGAGTAATTTGAAGAAGGGTATTGTGTCCCTGGTGGCTTGGCTTTGACTGAAAGATGGAGTTTTGCGTGCTCATTCTGCACTGAAGACGGGCTCACAGATAAATAGGTCACTGTCTGCGGAACTATTCTGCACTAAATCGATTAGAAACAACATGACCTTAAGCCTGATCTCCTTGCTCTGCAAAGATATTGCTGAATTGTGGCTGCTTCTGAAGAAAAGCACAGGTGTGTCTAGCTTTTCAAATTTTCTTAGTTGATTGCAGGTCAGGCAGGAACTCTGTCAGCTAACATTATCGTGCTGAGGAAAATGGGATGGGTTTTAATACAAAGGCAGAACTTGTACTCTTTTTGTGTACATTCATATATAGGTATAATTTATGGTTATGGGGTTTGTGTTCTGTCCTTGTGTAAATTTGCAGTGTATCCTTTTATTTGCGGATGTGTTTCTCAGTACATCAGACCTTACCACTAAATCTTTTCCTGTATTTTTCACGGAAGGTACTTTGTTCACTCATGTGGTGATTATGGCGATCAGAACTGCTGCTAAAGCTTAGAAGGAGAATTTGCTGTTGCAGAAAGCCGTCCTGCTGTTCCTGAATCACAGTGGGCTTTAATTTTCAATGCATTGCATTTTATGTGAATATCAGATTCATAATTTCTCCTGATCCCTATTTGAGGTAGGGGAAAAAGTGTAGTTTTCTTTTGCAGGATACAATTTGGCATCCCCTAGTTCTTAGTATGGAAGGGCTAAGCTCAAATGCATTATTTCTTGAATTCCTTCAGTCAGAGCTTTCTATAGAAATGTTGTTTCTGTTAAGATATAATGAAATAGTGGAGATATTATTTGCTGTTAATAGTGCAGCTACAGTCCATTGAAAAAATGAAAGCGTGTTTTGTGGAATAGGGACAAGCAAAAATTGCTTCCTTATTCTGGTGCTTGAATTCACATTTCCAGTTCTGTTTTTCACTTTTGGTATGCGTGACTATTGCAAAAGAGGACCAGAGAAAGAGCACTGAGTCCATGGACTGGTGCTGGCACTGTTGCTTTTGAAATGTCAATTTTAAATTAAACAGGTATGTAAAGCATGGATCTTCTAACTAAAGGGTGGATCTTCTTACTAATCTTTAATTAGTATTACTAATTAAATTATCAGCATGTGAGTCTGAGTGCTCTGCTTCTCAGTCGTGCTCCCTGCTGCTAGTTGTGCTGCTTGAGAGGAATGAATGAAAGATTTAAGACAGGTGAGGTTAGCCAGACGGAAAGGGTAGAGGCATTAATCTGTTTAAGTAACTTCTGGTCTTTATGTGTATCCTGGTCTGTGCTGAGAAGGGAGGAGTGGGTTTAGGAAATGACTGATTGTCATAAAAGAGTGAGTGTTTTAAACTGCAGAACCAGCGAGTGTTTTGTGTCAAATTGTGGTGGTGCATATTTAGCAATGCCAGGACTATTTCTGTAAGTTGCCAAGTTTAAAAGGGGGGGTGGGGGGGGGGGGGTATTTGTCATTGATAATTGAGAAACTGCCAAGGCTTGATTTTCATCTGTTGACTGCCACCACTTCTTGTGGGCATGTTCAGTGTGCCAGAGATTGCTCCTTCCAGAGAACTGTTCAAGCATTTTGCGTTCAAAGTGGGCAGAAAGATTGTCCCTTTCCCCAGGACTGTTCTTTCTGCTTCTTCCTGTACTTTTTGTGCCTACAGTCAGCAGAGGGAAGAAGATAAAAGTGAAGGAGAGGTCTCAGATACCCATCTCCCATTCTCAACCCTATGAAGGTTTCAAAGGAAAACAATGTCTTCTTGAGGAATTTGTTTGTCAGTCCATGTCCAGGAGTGAGGGTAGGGAGATGGCAAAAAGGATGAACAAACTGAAAAGAGAGGATGGGTTTTGGATATGGGTGCAGAATTTAAGTCTCTGTTCTGCTTAACTTAAAGACTCTCTAGGTGGTTGTGAGCAGTGCTGGTTCTGGTTTTCAGCATCCAGATGTGTATGAAAGGTCTCAGGTCTTGTGGGTACGTTGCAAGACTAAAAGGTTTTTGACACAATTTGGGTGTCACAGTAGCGAGATCTGTGGTTCTTGGATACTCGGGAGTTACCAGGCTCTCTCCAAGGGATAGGATCTCATGGAGGATCCCTTATGGATGTTCTCCTGGTTTTCTTTGTAGGTAGAGGAAATGTGGACTGGAGCCCCAGAGAGGTCTTCTGTGTGTGCTTATAACTGAGGGGAGCGTTCTTAAAATCTGGCTGTCTCAGCCTTCTTTGCAGTGAAGGTGGTCTCCCTTCAGCTGCTGGAGTCAGGCGCAGCACTTGGGGAGTTGCATGTCAGGGAGTGAACGGTGCAGCGGATGAATCGCCATCATTTGCTACATCTTGGTATTAAGAACATGCCGAAGCTTTATCTGAATGGAGGAAAGCTAGTCAAGTGCTTTTTTGCATACAAGACAGGTATGATGTGATTGTCTCGGGGCTATAGTACTGCAGCAGGAAAGGGTCTGCTACTATGTAGTTGTTTTGCATCCTGCAAAGCTGTTAATTGTTGACATGGGACCTTCTGGAGGGTTGTGAACAGTTCTTATGAAGGAAATTATTGGCTGGATTTTTTTAGAAAGCAGAGACGCTTCATGATGACACTGGGCTATTTCCTCTTTCCTTTGGAAAAGCTATTGCCGTGTTTATTTTGTTTTGATTTTGTTTCCCAGAAAATTGATATACCATGTAATACATGGTTGTAGACAGATTTTATTAGCCCGGGGTTCAGCAAGCATGCCAACATAACTAATTTTTACCCCATTCTGTATGCGTTTTTAAAGTCAATATGCTGAAGTTAGTACACGGTTTAGTTTGTATGTGTTCATTTGAGGTAAGGTCCTGATACCTGTGTTGGAAATTTCTCTTTCCAGGATTGTGAGGTGGGCTTGGAGACTTCTCAGCAGGGAATTCCTTAATAACTACAGGAAAAAATGAGGTTGTAAGGGACTCCTGGATGCCACCTAGTCCTGCCTTTTGCTCCAAGCAAGATTAAGTTTAAAGTTAAAGCAGGTTTCTCGGAAACTTGCCCATCTGAGTTTTGTATATCTTCAAAGGTGGAGATTGCTCAGCCTTGCTGGACAGCCTGTCCAGGGTTTGGCTTTTCTAAGGGGTAATTTTTCCCCTTGCATTCAGCTGGAACTTCCTGTGTTCCAGCATCTGCCTGTTGCCTCTAATCCCTTTGCTGTGCAAAGTTTCAGTAAAGACATTCACTCCTTTCTGATAAGTGTTAACATCCTTTAAAAACTAAAATAAATGCTCCAAACTTCTAGAGAGCGACTCAGTGGCGTCTTTGAAACCTGGTACATACTGGGACCCAAGGCCAGGCTTTTAAAGTAAATCCCCATCTTAAAAACACTGATGTGACCTTTCTTCGTTCATTTGGCTTTTTGTTTGTTCATTTTAACATGCCTTCAGTCTCAAAGGAGCAGACTATCCAGCAAGGTAAATGTGACTTCACATGAGAATACCCAGTACCAGGAATGTTCAAGGTCAAAGTTTGCTCTTTAGCCTCTTCACTGCACACGATGTAAGAGAGATTTTTGCCTCTCATCACTACCATGTTACCTTGAAATGAAGGGAGTCTTATATGTTTCCTCAAATGCTTTTATAGATGCTGTGTCTTGGGCATTTGTCTAAGCATCAGCCATTCAGAACTTTTTTTCATTTACAGGACACAGCTCTTCAAAATGCAGCCCTACTGCGTTTCTGTTTTGTGCAGAAGACTCAAAGCCTTCGAAAATGGAAGAGCACTTGCTCGTAGTGCTTTTTGAAGATGACAGCTTTTATAAACTTTCATTCCACAGAACCTGTGGAACTAAGTTCAGCTCTGCTGAACTTCTGTTTTTATGCTCAGTGAGATGAGAGGAATTGTGGAGGTCATCTAACTCAAAAGAAGAGATGAATCTATTTCTTTCTCAGTTTGAACATGGATTTGTTGGTTTTAAGTTCTAAGCAAGGATTTTGTTTCGCTTGAGATGATTTATGGACCTTATGTATCAACTTTTTACCTAGCACACACAAAATAGGGAATTTTTTTTTTTTTTTTGTCCCAGGAAGCTTAAGCAATTTCCCTGTATGCCCAAAAAGGCAGATTTTTAAGAAAAAGCTGTCAATCTTTGGACTTTACAGTCTAGCAGAACAACCTCTCAAAATAGAGCTAACATACAGATAGACTGTTGCACTAGAGAAACAGAGTGTAATGGGTTTTTTGTAGATGCAATGCTGAAATAAATCAAACAAATTATATCTTCGTTGATTTGTTTTGCACAATCGGTTTCTATCAAAAATAACTCCTTGCTTACAGGGCCTCAGTTTTATTTAGCAGAACTTCATTAGTCATTACAGGCATGTGCCATATTCTAAGACTGAATAATGAATTAATGCTTAATATGAGACCTAAAAAGGCAAAAATGGAGGTCTGTAAAGCAAAGGAGAGGATGCTCCTGCCAAATCTCTAGCATGCTGCCTGCAAAATGCTGAATGTGAGGCAGCACACCTGACTGTATTGCAGTAAAGAACTCTTGAGCTGCCCGTGAGAGATACTGCACGTGTCCTGCCCTCATATTACCTGAAGCAGTTATTAGCAGTGCTTTAGAGAGACGTGATGGATTTCATCTTTTTAGTGTTATTGGACAGTAAGCCACAGTACTTTGAGATGCTTCATTAACAGCTCTCATGTGTGTGGTAGGGTGGGGCAGCCAGTTTGGTTATGAACTCGGCAGCCTCTTTTTAATTCATCTGTAGAAAGAACCCGAAGAATTGGGAAGTTTACAGACAGATGCAGCTAAATGTGTCTAAGCTGAAAACTACTACTTAGCTCCATATAAACCACTTAGAGAAGGAACACTTAACCCCTTCCTTCTCTCTTACACCCAAGAAGTGCTTGGCTTCCCGTTTCAAAACATTAGTTTTTAGATGTACAGTTCTATGGAAAAGTGTGGTTGTGTCAGAAACCATAAAACATATTGTTCGTGAGAAGGCGTTCTAGCCGTCCTCCATATCATTGAAATGATAAAATTCAAGAAAGACTTTTTACCAGGGCCTGCAGTGTCAGAAGTAGCAGTGCTGATTTTAAAGTGTAAGAGGGTAGGTTTAGATGAGACATAAAGAAGAATTTTTTTTTAGTGATGAGTGTGGTGAGACAATGGTATTAGGTTGCCCAGAGAAGCTGTGGATGCCCCATCACTGTAAGTGTTCAAGGTCAGGTTGGATGGAGCTTTGAGCAGCCTGATCTAGTGAAAGGTGTCCTTTCCCATGATAGGAGGGATGAACTAGGTGATCTTTGAAGGTCCCTTCCAACCCAAACCATTCCGTGACAACCTCACAGTTGCTAGCACTGCATCTTAATGCTGTGATTAACATGAAGTCCTGTTTCCAGTGTTTTAAGCAGTGTGCTGTGCTGGCTTGTGCTGTAGTTGTGCATATTGGTAATCCTTCTTGAGTAAATGAAGTATAATTCCTCTCCAGAATAATGTGTACAATAAGCAATTAGATTTTACCACTTCACTGTTTTATAAAAGTGATTTTAATTTTTAGATGAAGAGTTAAATCACTTTTGTCTAAAATCCTACCCTGCTTCCAAAATTCCGTTTAGCAGAATTGCCAAATACCCATGCAGCTGGTCCTGTGACTTTTTGGTCAGAGCTTTGGGGCGTGTTTTGAGATTTGCGTTTTTCTGCGGAGGGAGGGTTGAAAGCATGTGATTTCAGTGGAGAAGACTCTTTGGTTCGGTTGCCTGAAAAGATGCCCACTTTAGTATATGTGTTTAAGCTGGGTTATTGCATCATTAGTTTTTAAGTCACACTGAAAATGAGTCCTATAATTTGCACGCAGTTTGTCTATTAAGAGTTGATCTTCCTATTTTCCGCATTTGTAAGATTTCCCCTTCTTTGCAAGGCTTTAGTACTTAGCAGGCAAAATTCCCTCAATAATTTTCGCAGCATTTAATCTTATTAAACGCCATTAGCAAAATCTAACATTTTTATTACTTTGTGGAGGTTCGCTTGCTAAAGTACTAAGTGAGACACATCTGGGCCAATCATCTTATCACTTGAGTGCTTGCTAGGGGAACATTCTCTGCTGCTTAGAATAGGCTGTACCTAACATTTCTCCATTAAAAAAATAATCTTTGATTTTTGCAAAATCTGCTTCTTGCTGCTGACTATGTACATCTAATACTTTAGAAGTATTTTTATACTGTACAGTCAGCATGGCTTGTAGTATTAAGGAGCTAATGATGCTGCAGTTTAGTCAGTATTTGTTAATCCTATTTTAGGGCCGTGGTTCCTACCATTTTGAAACTATCCTGCAAGAACAGAAAAGGGTTTACCAGCAGGCAAATAACATTTCTTTGGCTTTCTTCAGGACATCCTGGAAAGAGGATGAGAAGAATATTACTGTTGCAATAATAAAAGCATGCCACATGCACCAAGGGAATCTTTGATTTTAGAAGAGTCCATGCGATTGTGTTGCTGCTCTTTTATCTCCAAGTCTTCCTTGTGGCTGACAAAAAGTTATGCTGATACGGCTGTGTGCATGATTCAGAGCTTCCCTTCCTCTTCTCAGTTGGGGAACAGAATAATTATCATGACTTGAAGAACACGTGAAGAACATCTTTCTCACCAAAACAGATTCAATATGCTTAAACACTGTATGGAGCAAAAGCATGGCAAAAGAGATTAGGTGCTATAAGTGGTAACAATTTCCAATTTCTTGCAGCAATTGCAATGCCTCTTCCCCCCCTTTTCTTTTTTTGCGTAGCTCCTAATATGATTCGTCTCAGTTTAGATTTTCTTCAAGAATAAAGAAATACTAGGTCTTGTGCTGATCCCTAGATTGCCTTCCTAATTATTACATAGTTTTCTTCTAGTTACAAAGCAGCTACTGTTGGATTACTCTTGTAAGCTGTATCCAAACTTAATGTTGATCCCTGAGAAGCTGTGGGACTACAGAGTATGTGTTTCAAGAAGGTGCGACTGATGAAGCAGAAGAGGAAAAATTTTTTAGGACTCAGAGTATCCTGTGAGTACATCTACTGTACAGGGAAGTGAGAGGATTATAATTCCTCTGATGTTTGCGCTTTGAGGTGATATTATTTAGGCAAACTAAATAATGGAAGTGGAAGGAGGAAGAGAACAAAGGTAAATGCATCCTTTGACATCATAGTAAGTGGACAAATACAAAAATTTGAAAGAATAATTTGAAAGAAACAAATTTTAGATTGCTGTCAAAGTATGCTTTTGAGCAGCTATTTCATAATCTGAGTCAAGAAAGTGGGGACTTACACTTCTTGCTGTCTTGTGCCAGCCCAGGAGCATTGCATTTGCTGTACACCTCAAAGGTTTGTTTTGCTTTGTTTGTTTTTTTAAAGAAGGATCAGTGATTAATGTTCTCACATGAAACCAAATGATCATCCTTGTAGTTTTGTAGATAGTCCTGTGCCAAAGCTTCAAGACTGATCTCACAGAAGAAACAGGTGGACTTTTTCTTTAGTTGTGATTACAGGAAGCAGGGGTTATTTGGGTAAGGCAGGTGGTTCAAGGGGCATCTATATTATATGAAGTTCTTTTGTATTTCTGTTATTCCACACATGACAAGTTCACATCTCTTCTTTTTAAATACTGGAATTGCAGCATTTCAGGATTGATTTGTCTCTTCTAAGCAGTCGTGGTGTTCTTCAGGTATGATTAAACAGAGTTAATCAAGTTACATTTCAGTGGAATCACTTAAATATTTCCAAAGCTTACAGATTATGAAGAGTGGTGCAGAAGTATGGACTTTGTGAAAGATGTGAATGGTCAGGGCTTCTGATGCATGAGTCATTAAAAACAGCACCCAAAAAATAAGTGCCCTCTGTCCACTGTACATGGGCTTGTAACAGAAGGAATGTCATTACTCTTTAAGTTTTAGATTTTCTTTGGCAGTACCGCTTCCAAGTCTTGACTTAGCTAGGTCCTTTCTTAACATTGAAAATGTATGAGATACCAGGCTAACCTATGGTAGCAATGGGCTACATAGTCATATTAGTCTATGCATGTTGTGGCAATAGGCTACGCAGTCTTGGAAAATGAACTGATGTTAGTAATGCTGCAGAAGAAGAACTTACATAAAGTGTGATTCACTGAAAAGAAAAAGTATCTTACCTTTCGCATGCCTCTTATGCACCAGGGCTCTTGAAAGGAAATTGTCTTTTCTAACTAGGAGAGGAAATGGGAGATGTAGCTTGACTGTAGGCTGTTAAGCTTTTACAAAGAAAATTCTTACATATCTGTATCACTTAAAATATTTTTTTGGATACCATACAAAGCTCCTTGAAGCACTAGGCTGCTTTGTTTCTATTTGTGGCAGTAATTGGGATGCTGGTGTAGATGAAGAAATTGTATTTCCTGCTTTCTTGGGATATTTTAGCTCACCAGCAATTAACAAGTTGCAAGAGCACTGTTTTACCCGGGTGATAGTTTTTCCTAACTACACGTAAACAGAGAGCTGCCTTTTGCATGAAAATTCCATTCTCGCTTTTCCTGGCCCCTTGTTTTGATTGCAATGTAGTCAAATAAAATAGAAGTGAACTCTTCCTGAAGATATTTCAAAGTGGTGAGGTTCTAATACTTAATTTATGAACACTTACGTGAACTCCTGTCATCCACCCAGTGCGGCTACGAATAGCTCATGGAACTGAGGAGCTTGGTCTGCCCCTATTGTGCCTGAGCACACCCAGCACAGAGCTTTGCAGGCATCGTCACTATTCAGTCGTGATTTTTAAAATTCGGTTTTAAAGTGGGAGAACTTTTTTGGCATCTTGACTAGCTCATTAGTGGCTTAGCAGGGAAGAGAGGTAACTTCACCAGATCTGCTGCTATGGCCCTTCCTCTTTGGGGGCCACACAAAGGAGCTGACTGTTAGTGATGGTGGTCAGGGGGTGGGGTGGGAGGGATGTGAAAAGATGAAGAGGGAAGAATGAGGAAATTAAAGGTTTGCCTTGGGGCTGAAGGGACTGCTCTGACAGTCATTATCTTGCATTTCTAACTACCAGATGGGAGGGTGCTTTAATGAAGAGATTTTTCAAATTAAGACCCCCTTCATAAAAGTCATTCAACTCTTGGAGTGAGTAGGCTGTTCCAGAGGAGAGGAAAAAAAAAAAAAAAACGACAAACCACCAAACAAAACAACAACAAAACCTGGTTGAGAAAAAGACATTATTTCTTCAATTTAAGTAACAAATTTCATAGAGAAGCTATAGATGCCATAGATTTTTCAGGAAAATCTTCTGACTCAGCAAGGTAGAGGAGGAAAAATTATTTGCAGTTTACTATATGGTGTGTTACTGGGGTCTGTGCTGAACAGCATGATTGTGTCTGTATGCATACAAACAGGTTCATTTTCAAGCTGGTATAAAGTAATGGCTGTAGAATTCCGTGCAGAACTACTTGAAGGGTGCTCTAATTCCAGCTGGCTCGGTGAGAATTACATTAAACCCATTACAAGAGGCTCATGAGTCATGTCTGGAGACTTCCTTCTGCATAAAGTATGTACGGTCTGTTCAGACTCCCCTCCGGCAGTGTCTTCTCTGAAAATGGTTCTGCTTTGGCATGTCAGGCGACCTCCAAATGATGATGAGTTTCAGTTTGATCGAGAAAGAAAGAGGGGTCTTTTACCAATAAGTGAAAGTCTTGACTTCAGTGACACCAATCACTTTCTCAGATCTGGGTTTCTTCAGGGCTTAGCAGCACCAGATAATTCAAGCACAAGTAATCTTTGTGCCCTTGTGTTTAAATCTGCTGTCCTGCTTCATTTGAAATGCAGACAGGTGCCTTTGGGATGGGGTCAGGCCCCTCTAAGCCATCTTTCTCCATCGTAGACACAGGAGTATTGAAGCAAGATTTAAAACTGAGTTAGATGATATATCTGTAAGACTGTGGTTCACATTTTTAGAGAGAAAAGCTTTCTTTTTAATAAGAACTACATCTTTAACTGCTTCATTTACATTAGTAAGATGACCTTCTGTCTTGTCTTATAATTGAAATGCTAGATAACGTGTGTCTTTCTAGCTATTGGCTTAGAAAAAAGGTCTTTGTTCATTCACAGCTATTACATACACTCAGTTAAAAATAAAGGCAGTAATAACTTTACAGAACCTTATATTACTGTTTATTAGCACCTACAATACTAGATACACTATAAATCCTGTGGGCTTTCTTTTAAGCAAGCTACTCTGGAAAGCCCTTTAAATGAGCTCTTTAACAAAGACTGGATGTTCTAGCATGTTTTGATATAAACCTTGTTTTTTCAACTATGGTCTTGCTTTTGAAAATACTATGTAAACAGCGAAGGTAGAAAGGGAAAGTCGTGGTCTGTGTAAATGTTAATCCATGTAAGTCAAAGTAGAGTTCGAGTCTATAAAAATTCCTTAGAAAACAGTGAACAGATTTTCAGTAATTCTGTATTTTAATGTACACTTAATTATCTTTACTAAAATGGAAATTGTCCCTAAAGAGTATAGCAGGTGGCAAGTTCTCTATTTAAAGAATATTTTCAATAAATTATTTTCTCCAAATCCATGACTGTAGGGATTGTGTGCCCTCACAGTCTCTTTAGCCTGCGTGCCTTCCGTTACGTTACCCTGTTAAGGAAATAGCATATTCAAGTAACGTAAAGCGAAATCAAATTAAATCCCAAACAAACTGTGATAAACTCTTTTTTCTAGAGAAATACTAAATATCAAGGAAATTATGCAGAGCGATTAGTTTTTACAATTGTGTCTCCTCTGAAAGGAGACAGGGTATTGGAGAAGGATATCTGAAGTGGCTGGATGTGAACTTTTGAACAGTTCTCAGAGCTGCGTTTTCTCATTCTGTTTTGTACTGCTGGTTTTTATCTCAGTTGTTTCAAATTATTGAAGATCAGCTCTGATCTTAACACATATTCTTCTTCTTGAAGAATGTCATGAAACCTGATCAGCAAGAACAAGATGAGAAAGGGGCTGTGCTTTGGTGGAAGAGAGCGCAACAGAAAGGGCTTCTGGAGGTTTTCCGTCAGTGAACAGGCACAGCGTGCTGCTCCTCCAGTTGCAAACATACCAGCTCTTAAATATGAGTTAAAACTGAGTTTGAAACCAGGAGGAGGAAAATACTGTCTTTTCAGTGACACGGTATTTGACCATAAGGTTGTGGGCTGCCCTGTGCCGACTGCAAAAGCGGCTCTTCCTATCGGAGAGGACATTGGGGAAATCAAATACAGACTTGCATCTTTACCAGGCAGAAGGCAGAACCGTAATGGGACCGATCTCAAGGATATGTGAGGAAATGGTGATCATTATGTATCTGGGAAACTAAGTCAGGAGTTTCCTTGACTTATAAACATCTTGCCTGCTTGAAGGGTGTGAGTCATGGATTTACTTACCTATGCAAAACATGCCTATTTTATTACGTGCTTGTGTCACATTAATGAAAATTATTCCTGCCTGTGGCTGTTGGCAGGATGGAATATTACACAGTGACTACATTCTTTTCCCTCTTCTCATCTCCCACCAAAAAATTAGATATGGGTGCTGTAATAGGTTATATTCAGGTAAGTGGGTCCACTTGCAGGCGTTAGTTTGCAGAATCAGGGGTGTTTAGTTTCTTAAACTAAAACTGCTGCAGGAGGGCTCATTATACTAAAAAGCACTGACAGCAAAAATAAAATCTAAAGTCCTTTTTCTCTTGGGTGGTGGCCCCTCTTCTGGAACTGGCTTCGCTGTCTGAGATTGGAGTTTTGAAAGATCCGTGTTCAGTGTTCTCTTAAAAACATTAAGATGATGACTTAACTAATGGTATGGGTGAAATATGACTTAACAGTTAAACATATCCGGTTATGGATTTGACAGTGTGGTATGCAGAGGTCTTCTGATCAGGCAGCAGTTCACCGGATGCAGAAAAATAGCTCTGATCAGTGTGTGACCTTGAAAATGGTCATGGGTCTTCCTCTGCCAGACTGGCCAAAAGAGAACAGAGAAGTTTTGTTTCCCAGTATAACTTGTTGCTTATCTGGAAGAAGTAACTGAAAGTGGGTTTTTTTGCTGTACTCAAATAATTGCAGTTCTCAGAATTTTACACACATGAGAATTGCTTATAAAAGTGAGTGGCTCTCCCGTCAAGATCTAGCATTTGAAAGAACTCAGTAATAGCAAGTTCCTTCCTTGAAGGCTGGAGCTATACTTCTGTTTGATCAGCTTGAACTTCAAGGCAGATGACATTTATCCTTACATCACTTTAAGGTTTTTACTTACTTTTCTTGTGTGTGTTCACATATGAGTGTCAGATTTGAGTCTATCTCAACATCATTTCAATGTACATTAAAAACAAAACTTCTTTATACAATTCCAGATTAAAAGAAATGTTCAAAACCAAATTAGGAAAATGCTAGATTGTCCCAACACTCCTCTTCAGTGAGGCTAAAAGTGTAGAATAATAAATTTTTAGATATTGCAAGACTAAAACTTTTTCTTTGTGAAAAAAAGCGATCATAGTATAATGAAGAGGCAACTGTCTCAAGCAGTCTCTCATGGTCAGTGAAACAGGTTTCTGCTTGTTCTCTGGAAATATGCTGTGGCAAATGTCTCTGCGCAAACGCTGTGGCAGAAAATTGAGACTCGGGAAAGCAGTATGTTTGTCATCGTTAAGCTGAAGTGGTGGAAGGGCTGAGATAAGAGATTAAGCAGTGCTTTTCACAGTTGAGGTAGGAATGTGTGTGTTCTGTGTGAGAATGTACTTTGAAGCCTGCTTTGCCTATGTTATTGATTAGGGTATTTGAACACTAGACAACAGGACAGAGGACTCACAAGGTTCTCTTTTTTTTTTTTTTTGCTGAGTTGAGAAAATTGTAATAAAAATCAAATTTGATATGTAAAAACTCCGCTTCTTAACTTCATTCCTCAGTGGTATTATCTCTACAGTGTTTGGTTCAGTGACATGCTGTACTGCTTCCAACTGTTGGCAAATCCACGTTACTCTTTTATCAATATGCTGTTCAAAGAAGTTTGCCCTTGACAGACACTTGAAAGACTCCAAACATTTTCATGTATTTTTCAAAACTTGGATAATTTCCTGCATGTTTGTCTTCTAGGGATCTTTTTTTTGGTCTGCTGTTAAATTTTACATAAAATGACTTTGAAATGCAAATTTTTTTTTTCCTCTCTCCACAGATGAAATCATGCATCAGGATATCATTCCCCTCTATGCTGCAGATATTCAGGACCAGTTAAAGAAACAGTTTGCATACCTGTCAGGTAAGACTATAGCGTTCCCTTCTACAGACGTTGCTTAGGTGTGTGGTTGGGCCTATTGTGCTTTCATGGTTTTTGAGGTCTTATGTAGGAGAAGGTAATATTTTGTGAGCAACTCAGAATACAGACTACCAAGGCTAGTTATTTAAGGATTTATGAGAGATTATTTCTATTTTTTTATAAAAGTCTAATAGAAAAATTTGTATTATAGTTCATTTTCTCATTTCCGGGATAATGGGATGGAATTGAGGGTAAGATAAAAGAATAAATGAGGGAAAATACATAAGGAATTGCTGATGAGCCTGCTACAGCAACATGTAGTCTCTGGTAGTCAGTGCTAAAGGAGCTGTGTGTACTCACCCTGAGCTCCCCAGTGCTTGAAGGTGAGACCGAGCTCAAACACTGACCTGGAGCTCTCTGAACTAATTGAGCCCTCACGGAAATTTGGAGAGTGCAGCGTGGATGCATGGGTAGCTGCTGTGGTCTTGCAGTCTTCAACTGATAGGCTATGCTGCCGCTGGCTCTGCTGTCAGGTTTCATACTGAAACCTGAGCTGACACCTTGGACTTGACCAAAGTGATGTCTGAGTGAGCACCACAGAACCACATTCCCCCACAGCCTCAGTGCTGGGGTGAGGCATGTGTAGCATCAAGTTCTGGACAGGGTTTTTTGGCTTGGTGTCACCACCTGCCTTCTGCAAAAAAGAACCTGCTCGTAGGTGCCTTCCTTCCTGCAAAGCTCTTGCAGGTTGCAGCTGCAAACTCGCTGGAGATACTGCCCCACCCTCCCTCTGATACATAGGGAAGGAGAGCGTCAGTGGCTTTGCAGAGCTGCCCTGCCTCCTTCAGCTTGGAGATTTAACTCTCTGGGCTTTCTGGCTGTTTCCTTTTCCTTTAAATCCCTCCCTGCAAGATCAAGAGACGTGGGAGAATGAAACAATGTACTGCTTTACTTGGCAAGAGCTCATCGATTCCTATTGTACTCATAATTAACCATTAATTATGATTTATTCCTGCCACACAAGCTTAACTAAGTGTGGGTCTGCTATTTTCTCTGGGGTAGTGGTAGCACTTGGAAATAGGATTTTGTTTATGAAGTTGGGGCTGTTCGTGCTCCATTTGAGATGATGGTGGTTAAGCTAATTCTTTTCTGGCAGTCTTTTCTTAATTCTTTTCTGGCAGTCTGGGTTTTTTTTTATTTTCCAAGCTCTTCCTTCTTGTTCAGGGGCAGAAAATGTCTCATATTAGTTTTATGCAACAATCAGCCTATCTAGGAAACTAAGCAGGGTTTACATTTTGACTCTCTGAAGTGAGGGGAGAAAACTGGTCATACTGTAGATGAATAAAATCCCATTGAGTCCAGCTGGAGATTGTTCATGTCTTAAAATTGTTGAGTTCGCACGGCCACAAGCGTCTTCAGCACTTATTACGTCCACCGTGCAGTGGAGCTTAGTAAAAGCAGCTGTTCATCATTCTACTCTGTTCTATTTATTCACCCTCGTGTCTATTACAAGTCTGTTTTCTTTGCCTGAAATAGTAGGACAGATGCATTATGGTGGACTCTGACTACATTCTCTGCTGTATTTGATTATTCTTGGGCAATTTCACTGTTAGGCATTTTCATTTCACTTCGGACTTCAATTCTTTTATCTTGATATTTTCCTGCAGAACACGGACAGTTAATTTTGTTGTACCAAATAGTGGTGTTACGGGGTCTGTGAACAAAGGAACAGAACTCATATTTTGATACTCAATTTATGTATAATTTGTTTGTTCTTGCAGTTGTGCTTACAAGTGGCTTTGCTCTAATGCCACTGAAAACATCCACAGTGTGTGTGAAGGGGATTTTTTTGCTTCGTACTAAAATGCCTTAGAAATAGAATCTTTGGACATGGCGTAAAACTCATGGAAATGAAAGTCCATAGATTACAAATCCTTTTGGAGGATAGCATTTTCTCAGCTATGGTGAATTGTGTAATGTCTTAGGTGCATTTCAGGTTTTGGATTTTTGCGACGTATATTTGAGAATCAGTTTGGTTTCTCTAATAGGATGTATCTACATCTCATGGGACACTTGCTTGAGTAGTGAATGAAACCTAGTCTGCTTCTGTGGCTAAAGGCCCTTTCCAAGCTACTTTCTGTGTTTTGGTCTAAATTGGGGTCACTTCTTTCTCTCAGTCCCTTTTCCTCTCCAGGTGCAAAGTAATTCATGTCCCTCATTCTGCTAGATTATAATGGAACTGCTACAGGGACATCCAAATTAGGCTTGAAATGAAACAAAATAAAGCAAACCCTTACATTAATGCTTCAGTTTTTCAGTAAATACAGCAAAGTGCAATGAGATCATGGTGCTAGCTACTCCTACAGATGCTGAAGGCTCTAGCTTTGCTCAGCAGTGAGTATACAGTCATGAATTCAGCTTAAATCTGATGGAAGGGCAAGCTGTGGATAAGGTTTTTCATCAGTCATTCACATAACAAGTTTATAAACCTCAAAGTTAATATTTTACCTCAGGCCCGACTGTTTACTTTTCCCTTTGAGTTTTTTTTAACTTTCCGTGGAACAAAGTCCTTATCTTTGTGAGAATTGTTACTCTTTTTTTATTGTTGCTAGGCGGTATTAAATGTCCTCTCTACATGGTTCCTTGGTTCACCTGTCTAACTTTTTTCCTCCTTTAGTTAGTATTTGTGTAACCACTTTTTATTCTGCATTGCAAAGTGTCTCCTGCCTTTCTCTTTTTCTTTCTTTCTTTTTTTTTTTTTACCTTCCATTAGGTCCATTTAAAAATCTGGAAAATGTATTCTTTACAGTCTTTCATTCGCATTTCATATTTTCTTTAAGTATTTTCTTTTCTCTTTCCTTGATTGGAAAGCTGGTGTGTGACTCCCATACCCAGCTTTGCAACTCTCTGCCATTGCTGTATGCAGGTATGTTAAAATAAATGTAGATGAAGAGCAGCGTACAGACAGGTGTGTATGTTTATATGCATCTTAAATCATACAAGCTGTGTGATGTGCAGATGAGACTCTTGGCCACCTTAAGTACTGTATGAATTATTTCAACTCACTTTAAATGCTTCTGTGCATTTTAGTAACTTCAAACAAGGTATTTCCATTAAAGGAAATACAAACATGAGTTCATGCTACTTGCGTTTTTGCCTATTGATTCATAGTTGTATTTCCTGCAGTTTAAAAAAGTTAACATTGGTACTAGCTTTCAAAATGCTTATAACTTTGGCCCTTTAAATTATTATTCTAAACAATAAGCTTCTCCTCACTCTCTGTAACTTTATTTACTTGCCTGTGCTCTCCTCTGTGGAAATGACCTGAAAATACCTCACTAGTTAAACTGTTCCCTTTGAAGTATTCACAGGTGCTGCGTCTGCTTGTAAAATTGGGTTTCAGAACTTCTGAGCGTACCACATGCATTGCAACAGTTAGTTAAAAATGTCAACTTGATTTTTGTGGATGGTTTAACACGGCCAATGTCTGTGTTGCGTATTGACAGTGGAAGAGCTATTATTTAGCAGTTTCTTGCACAGGTGTAAGCTTAACTGCTGTTTTATATTCACAGTGTGAAATCCGCTGTCTGTAGAGACTAAAAAGAAAATAGTAGAGAGAGAAAGGGAAAAAGAATGAATCCTTGGCTGAGAGATCTTCAGTTCAAATATATTCAGGTACAAATGTAGTTATTGCATCTTGATTTCTAAGCCAGCATACTTGCTGCGATCAGCCTGGGCAAAACGCAGCTTGTAAAGTTCTACAAGTAAAACTCCTCTCTCATTTCAAGGAAAGAATAATTTAATAAAATTCCTCTTGATTCTTTTCTCCTTGGCAAAGGATAAGCCACAAAGCTTTAATCCACTACCTCACTCAGGCTTCCATGTAATTTCAAACACTCTTGAGTACTCCAGTTAAGTATATTACTCAAGTAAAAAAGAAAAAGTCTTTATCAAAAACGTACAAACATAATAGGTGAACCACCACCACAGTAACACAGAATCTGTAGTAAGCCTTTTCTAATCCATACAAGGACCTCACTTTTGACATGACTGCGAACAAGATTACTCTTACTTAAGCTAGGTCTTTTGAACCAAAGTTGTAGATCCAAGCTGTTGAACCCTGATGGTGCTCTTGAATCTTGTGTGTGCATATTGATCAACATAAACTATAAGAAAAGCTATAATATCTGAATAATATTTTATTTGCATTATAGATTTAGAAGAACCTCCCTTTTGCTTCATCATCATCTAATTATGTCCAACTATCCTGCTTCCTCTTTATTATAATTTACGTAAAACCACATGGCAATTTCCTTGACTTGGCACCTCTCTATCACCTCTCCAGTGTAATTAAAAAAAAAAAAAAACAACAAAAAAACCCCCCAAAACCAAAGAGATTGCAACTGTATGGGAAAAGTTAGATGCAGCAGAATGTAAAGAATAAATGCAAA
Organism: Buceros rhinoceros silvestris; assembly: GCF_000710305.1. Lineage (NCBI taxonomy): Eukaryota > Metazoa > Chordata > Aves > Bucerotiformes > Bucerotidae > Buceros > Buceros rhinoceros. The sequence goes on along the minus strand of NW_010393517.1, from coordinate 77,551 downwards.
ATAACCTAGACTTAAGGTGAACTTTGCCAATCTCATCTCACAGGAGAACAGTTTTCCAAGAATCATTCTTCTACTCCTTTCATACAGGAGATCGTGTTCTGAGACCAAATAATTTTAACAGTTGGTGCTATTGTTTTGATAATTGTATACAAAACTTAGGAACACGAAGTGCTATTTCCCAAGTACGGTTAAGTCCTAACCAAAACCAAATTGCAGAGGCAAAGCAGGAAAAAGTGATTCCAAATAAAGGGAAAAAAATCATTCCTTGCTGCACCAGTTCATTATGAAATAAAGGACACTTTAAAAAGTGAACCCAGCTACTGCTCTTACTGTTATTTAATACAAACACAGTTTACGTGTAGGATTTTTACTTTGGTTTATTCCCATGCCCTTTTTGTAGCTTGCTGTGACTAACACTCATTTGTTACTTGTGCGTGCTTTGCTAGGGTGGCGCGTCTTCCATTGTTGTCTGTATATTTTAAGTTGCGATATAGAAAGTGACTTGTATAGTTCAGCTATATCAAAGCTGAAATATTACAGAATTTCTTACATATAGCGCTTCAGTTCACTCTGCCCTAAACTCTTTTCAGCAGCATGTCCAGATAAGGAAAAGCAGTTGATCAGCATTTGAAGGTATATGTGTGCTAAAATGTCCCAGCAGGAAAATACTGGAGGAAAAGATAATCAGTGAACAACGATCTTCTAACAGTACATGGCAGGACGGAGTTGTCTCCACCCATGATAACCAGAGATGACTACACCAGAAGCTGAAAATTAATAGGCAATGTCAAGGCAGGATGGCTTTATTTGCCCTTGACAGTTGGTGGTGGTCTGGGAACTTCCTGAAAGTCTGGGCTTCTGCTTTTAGGATGCGTCCTGCAAGCCTATTGTTGTTGTTCTTTTGTTTCATATGTCGTATTTATAGAAATTAAGTAGAACAAAGAAAGTAACCAACTGGGATACAGCAAATAATGTATAATTGTGCCTAAAAATAGATATTCTAGAGAGAGCAGAACACCTCGTGAGCAACAGAAATAATCATTATCATGCATGAAAAACATTTTTAATGAGAGAGGAAAATGCTTTGTCCTGAGAGCCTGGGTAGAACAAGAAATAATAGGATCAAAATCAGTCTTAACTTACATTTGTGTTGTGAACATTTATTTAGCTAAAATTAACTCCCCTGACTTAACATGGCTGCGTTTGCATGTGTCGTTAAGGCTATGTTTGCAGGCTTGTGGTATTTGCGTAATAGTGACATTTTGTCATTCAAATGCATGCAGAGCACATTATTTTCTGATGAAGTTTGGGTTCAAGTGCTACACGGTGGTAGAACCATATTGCCTGTAAGCTGATAGACAGAAGTCCGATTCACCACAGATTAACATGAGGATATTCTCTCAGCTCTTTGAATTACATGCAGTTTTGGAGGGAAGTGGTGGTTTCTTTTATTGAATGAATCTGAGTTCAAATACTTCTCTTTGTGGTGAGGTTAGATGCAAAGGCACTGGAAGTGGGTAAGAGCACACTGTAATTTTCATAAATCCCTTGTTCTCATGATCAGTGTTAATACAGTTTACAGCTGATTTCTGCACAATTGTCATATTTCAGGGCTGGGGAAAAAACCAAAAAACACTTGTTATTTTACTACAGTAATTTTTGCTTGATTTTCTTCTTTGCTTCATAGTTAAAAAAAAACCCTAAAACATAACTTTCCAGCAAATGTGGAAATGTGTCTCTGCCACCTCACAACTGCTAACTTCATAGAGTTGCTAGGGCTTATCAAATCCTTTGTCCAGCCTGTCTTTGTGAAAATATATTTGCTTAAGACATGAAACATCGTCATTGCCTTTAAAAAAAATTTGCATACAAAAATGTGTCTGAAGTGCATTAAAAACACTGTGTTTAGGAATTCTACTCAGTGGTACAAATGCAAAAAAAAAAAAAAAAAAAAAGTTGAAGATACCTAGCTGATGAGCAGCAATAAGAAATTCTCCCAAGTGGTAAAAATGAAAAAAAAAAAAAAAAAAGACAGATGATGATATCTAGCTGATGAGCAGCCATACTGCAGCGTAGGTGTTAGGCTCTGCTTTACCTTTTGTAGGTAATCTGAGAAGTTGAACAGGAATGTCATTTGAAACACCTTCCACCATTTTTTTCTAATGTTCTACCACTTCTTTTAGACCATCCTGGAGGCAGAGTAGCCAGCTGAGTGGGTTTGGAGGGGGGTGGGGGTACTGGGGGTGTTGGTGTTGCATGAATCAGTTCAAACTGGTAAGAAGATTGAGTTCAGTTCAAGATGGAGACTCACCTACTTAATTCTGAATTAACCTTTTTTTTCCTAAATTAGTACATTGCTTCAAATTGGTTATATTTACATACAGCTGACATTTATCAAAAGATGCACTGCCATCTTGTGTCAAAACTGTTCACATGAGCGAAGACATTTGTACAGAAAAAAATCTAATGTGATATAACAAGTTCTTCCCTATAAAACTTTCTAAGCTCTGAAGAAGAGACTACACTTTTCAGAATAAATAGCATAAATGCTGATGAGACCTACACCAAAAAACCGATAGAAACATAGTAGTTTTATTACTGGGAAATTGCAGGCTGGGTAAATGGACTGCTGCTTTTTTCTCTTGTAGGTGGAAGAGGGGGAGATGGATGCCCTGTTATCACCTTTCCAGACTATCCAGCTTTCAGTGAGATCCCTGAAAAGGAGTTCCAGAATGTCCTGACCTACCTGACAAGCATCCCAAGGTGAGTACCTGTCTGGTAGAAAATAACCCTTATATCTGCTAAGGCATTTTTCACATTTAGTTAACTACATGATGGTGTAAAGGTCAGGTTTGGTATTTAAGTAAAGAAAAAGAAAATGCAGCTTATGTTACAGTGTCAATAAGCGTTGATTAGTGACGACTGCCCAATGTAGTTGTTAGATGAATTATGTAGTGCTATTTATATTTCATCAGAAAATTACTTCCTGGTATGTATGAATGCAGATTCTGTAATAGACATTGTCCTCTTGTTTCTAATCTTTGCTGTATCTTAGAGTGAAATGTTTTAATTGAAAACTTGTATAATTTTGGCAGAATGTGCTAATTCCTGAATGTTACTTAAGATGTTACTCGGTGTGAGGAAATACCCATAGTTACATAGTACATAGTTACATACGTAGTACCATAGTTACATACAGAGGTTTGTCCTAACTGCTTGTGCCATGTTTCTCTGGCTCAGCTGGATGTACAGTCTTTGCAGCACTTCCAACACTTTGAGGGTGCTAAACAGGCCCAGGAATTAATCTTAGAGAGCATGTAGTGTTATTAATGGGCTGTTCAATAAATTTTGTGGAAGATCTGTTAGGGAATGAAATAGTGGGGCTTAAGATCCTGACGGAGGTGAAAAAGGCAAGTAGCAGAGTAAAGTACAGCCCCTACTTTGGTCTTATTCAGGGAACTAGTAGGTGGGATGCAATGAAAGGCAATCTGCTGAGGAGGGCTGCCAAGTTTTTAAGGACAGCATCCTCCAAGCAGAAGAACGGTATGTCCTTGAAAATGAACAGACGTAACAGGAGACTGACCTGCTGAA
>NW_010393517.1:24265-73875 GCF_000710305.1 Buceros rhinoceros silvestris | reverse complement strand
CTGAACAGGGACCTTGATACTGAGCTGCTGTACAAAGAGAGCATGGAGCAGACGAAAGCAGGGACAGGCTACAAGGGAGGAATGTCGAAACATTGCCCAAATATGAAGGGATGGCTTCAGAAAAGTCAAAGCACACCTGGAGCTGAGGGACAAGAAACAAGGGACATCAAGGACAACCCAAAAAAACTTCTGTTGCTTTAGCAGTATGGGAATAAACAAGGAAAATGTGGACCTGTGCTGAGTGGTTAGGGTAAATTAGTAGCAGTCAACACAGATGAGGCTGAGACACTTGAATTCTTTGCTTCAGTCTTCTCTGACAGTGTCTCCCAGGCCTGTGTGATTAGAGTGAGCAGGAGAATGACTAGCAATGAGTGAGGATCAAGTCAAGGATCTCTTGAGAAATCTTGACCCAGATCTAGTCTTTGGAATAAAATGAGCTACATGGAGAGTGGTGTGGAGACTGGCCAATGTCATAGTGAGGCTGCTCTCTATCATCTTTGAAAGGTTTTTGAGATCAGAGGTGGACCTTGATGACGGAGAAAGATAAATATTACATTCATGTAATGAATGTAATACATTTATGAAAGGGGAAATTAAGACTAACCACCTGCAAGAGTGCAGGCTGAGAACTAACTGGCTGTGAGGCTGTTCTTCTGAAAAGGACCTGCGGGGCAGCAGGCTAAACACGAGCCAGCAGCTCATGCAACCCTGGCAGCAGTGAAGGCTGGTGACCCCAGGGTTGCACTAGCAGGAGCATGGCCAGGAGCGGGTGAGGGGAGGGGATCTACTAGCTGGCTCTCTCCAGACCCCATCTGCAGTGCTGGACCCAGCTCTGAGCTACTATAGGGTGGGAGTTACAAACTGATGTGAGTCCAGTGGGGCCCCCACAATGGTCAGTGCTGGAGTTGATGTGCAAGGAGAGGCTACAGGAGCAAGGCTTGCTCCTCTGGAGGAGGGAGAGATGTAGGGGTCCAACAGCCATCATTTCCCCTGACCAGGTGGGTGTGGGAAGATGGCAACAGGCTTCTCACAGAGGTGGGCGATAGGGAAAGGCAGGTCTGGGGTGGGAATAGAAACAGAGAGGTTGTGTCCTGGGTGTAAGGGAAAATAATTGTTGCTGGGTGAATAATGAAGCACTGAGAGAGGCTGCTAAGAGAAGCTGTGGAGTCTCTGCGCTTGGAGGTTTTTTGAGACCTGGCTGTAAAACTTGATCTGAATGTGAAATAGACCATACTTTGAGCAGGAGGCTGGAATAGAAGCCTCCTGAGGCTTCAAAACTGAATCACAGTAGGAATCAAGAGATCTCCTTTAGGTCTTTTCCAAATTGGGCTATACAGCTCTCTCAGTTAAAAACTCTTAGAAATACAGGTTGTCTAACACTGATTTAATGTTGGTCTCAAACTATATTTCAGTCTTTTTGCTGACAGCATTCAGTGCAGCTCAGTGTGGACCATGCTGAATTCACATTTAGAACTAGTCTTCCATGCATGTGTATGCTTTTGTTTACTGTACATGCACGGAGAGAAATAGTAGTGATCTTGTAAAGGACTTTCCTCTTAATTATTTTGTAGGACCCACTCCCTGTAAGGAGTACTACCATACAGTACTGTGAGGTGCCCTCCTGTTAATCCCCAGTTTATCAGGGAATGAAGCTATGAAGCTAACAGCCAAGCTTTACGTTTTGTTTGTTCACCCTTGTGTTGGTTAAACTGCATGGTGCTAAGCCTCCCTTGATAGTATCTTTCTTGAATACTGTTATTAAAAATAATTACGTACTAAATTCACATCTGCTTCCCCTTTTGAAAGTCCTTGGTGGTGTACTTCATGGTGGCCCATTGAACTTCTGCACAGAGTGGGGTTTATGTGAGAAATTCCGATCAGCATCTGGTACGGGGGGTAGCACTGAGCGCCTCCGAGTGCATCAGTTTGGCAGGAGCATGTCTGTACTAATTAAAAGTCTGGGAGCAGATTTTCTGGAGATTTTTCTATTCATTTCCCCTACCTGGCAACAATTATTCTACGTTTATTGAGCCAGAATTGGCTGTTCTTTAAGTCTGGCTGTTCTTGTAGGATTTTCTTTTCTTTAATTTATAAATCTTTAGAAAGATATCACTGTTCTTTGTAAATGAAGGAGATAGCCCTGCTGGCTAGATGTGGAGAGTAAGGTATTTACAATATAACAATATAATATAACATACCTCATTGAATATAACAATACCTCAGGTATTAGAGTGATAGTACTTCAATTTCAACTTCATAAAAATAATGCCACTGTTAAGATACAGATAAACCTGGGACGTTTTTGTGCCTGAGAATTGCTATAATCTCAAAAAGCTGAAGTCACCCCTGACATCTTGGCTAGCAGTGTTACAAGCTTACTGTGTAAAATTTAGTTTATGAGTTCTTGTGCAAGTTTATACAAATAAAAGACCACAGAAATGCCACCAGCTGGACATCAGCATACTTCCTCTTATAGAGTGTGTTTTGCTAATGATAAGTTATTGACTGCGTATACCCCAAAGAGGGGGGTATTCCTTGAATTGTGACATTTTCAAGGGTTAAAATTTCAAAAGCTGTTTGTGATACTTTGGAAACTGTTTTTGAGGCAAGTGGAGGCAATTAGTTTATTTATTTTGTAAATTTATTAAAGAGGCATAAGTAGTAAGATTTACAGGAAGGACAGAAATGCAACCCAGAGCTTTTAAACATGGACTGCTCTCTAGATTAGTGTCATTTAGCTTATGAAATGCTCTGTCTTTTGGCTGTTCCGATGGACTGAGGGGAAATGGACATTTCTATGAAAAGCCCTGTAGAGCATGGACTTACTGGAGCCACAAGAGTTCCTCAGAAAACTGCTTCTACTACTTGGCCCCATACAAGCAGTACTCCTGATCACAGCAAGGGGTTGGCAGCAGTAACCCGAAACTCATTGTGCGACTGCCTGCACTCTCATGTTAAGGGAAATGGTATTTCATGGGAGCGAGAGCGAGGAGCTCCTAAGAACTTAATAAGAGAGGACCTTGTGCTCTGTAGCAGAGTACACCCAATAAAATGTTTACTGGTATAATAAATCTTAGCAGTAGCATTGGGTTTTCAAGATTTGTCTCCAAGCGAAAGAAGCCGTCTTGATAACAGCACTAGTTTAGGATTTTTCTGAAAGAGGAAAAACCGAGACCTCTTAATCTACCTTTATTATTATTTCTAATTTTATAGGTAAACTTGACCTTGTTCCCTCTTACTGCATTCTTGTTATACACTGTCTAAACACTGAGTTTCACAGGCTTTTTCCATGTAAATTTTCTCATGTCTTTTTGATAGTAAACTTTAATCATGAAGAGTTAAATGCCTCATGGGGCACCTTGCATTTAAGAATGGAACCAGTACAAGTTGCATGTTACTAACTTGAATGACTGTGGAGTAGGGTAGTGCAAATAGAGCTATCAGCATGTGCTCAGATGTGTAAATGCCTGATAGGTGAGGACGGTAAGAAAGGAGACGGTGGAAAGGGAATACCTCACCTCAATTTAAGATACTCAGTTAACCCTAGTGCCACTGTATATCATTAAGCAGAGAACTGTCTTCTTCAGGTGGGTGTTGTTAATGTTTCAAGGTAAATTAATGTTGTAGAGACAACTGGATAAAATACAATGTCTAACGTATGGTTTGGAATAATCTCAGAATATTTGGTACATGTTGTTGATGTAGTATGTGACAACAGTCATGTACCATGTGTACTTAAAGATTATTGCTTTATCAGGAAAAAATGATGGATTAAGGATGAGTACTATAGACAAAGGACGATTACAGCTAATCCTTTTATAACTTATTTTGGCAATGAGATGTATGCTGTAATGGTATGTGTGTAGTACTTCTGAAACAGGTTTTCCCTTTTAGCAGCTAGTATTTTTTTATTATTATTGAAGTACAAGATAAAGTTTTATTTTAAAAGTGAGGATTCTTGTAGAAAGATTTTTTTCTAGGTCAAGTGATTTGTTTGTTCGTTTGTTTTATACGTATAGTACCCAAGAAGGAGAATACATGGCAATATGTAAGGTATCGAGGGCAATACTTTTTAAGAAGTATTTTAACTAAAATGTTGAATTGGTACAAACACTTTATATATAAATATTGAGGAATTAATAGTTCTTATGAATGGAACTGCTGAATAAAGTCGTATGTGTAGATGAGCATCTGTAAGAGGTGAGTTCTTTAAATTCAACTGCATTTCAGCAGAGAACAGTGAGTCAAGTCTTGCAACTATTTAAGATGCTTTGAGGACATCTTATAATGTCCATGTAGCTTTCTGCAGAGAAGAATGTCTCCTGTTACTTCACTGGGTGAGTCCTTTGGGGATTGCTGCTGACCTGGGTGGGAAGAGACGGTCATGCAGAACAAGATTGTGTCGTGTCTTAGCTGAGTAAAAAAACTGATGACTTTCATCCACAATGTCTATCATTCTTACTGCAAAGATTTGCAATGCACCCTGAAGGCAAGTGTTATTCATACTTCTATTAATCACAGCTGTCACTGTAAACGTATTTTATTGTGTACATATTCTTGGAATATGAGTTTACCAAATGTGGAGTGTAGCATGAGAACTTAGTCCAAAAGAAATTAATGGATAATTGCAGTGGTTAAAAAAAAAAAGACAGGATTTTTCAACATGTGGGTTTGCTTTTGGTTAATTAGCAGTTTCTACTGCAATCAGAAAACAATATGCTATAAGAGAGAACAAAAGGACACAGTTTTAATGCTTTTTTTCATTGCTTGTGTAAGTTCAGCTTTGAATAGAAAGCAAGCTAAAACTCTCATGGTCAAAAAAGTTTGGAAAATTAGGATTTTTAAAAGTGTAAAACTGAGTCTTAAGTGCAAAGTTTCTTTCAAGAGAAATAAGAAAGAGTGCAGATTAGAAAATTCAGAACAGGTTTTGATGTCCAATTTGAGTCCCAAACTCAAATTTTTTTTTACTTGTATTCAGACAGAGCCTTGTACAGCTTCTTTTTGTAATGCCCTTCTGTCCTGCTGCATGATCTTGAGCATGTCTCAGGTTTGTGTTCAGCAATTTCCTGTTTTGAAAGCTGTCCCTGTTGGTTTCCTGCCTGGGAGAACGTCCTCTTCTTTCAGATCCCGATGGTTTACAAATGCTTGAACACCATGTGGCCTTCTAAGAAATCCTGTTGTTTGTGGTACCATCTGGTGTTGGAAACTAGGGATCCATCCTGTCCAAGTGACAAAAGAGAACAAGAGGACTTCCAGAAGTGTCAATGTCTGACAGTTTGAAAGCTCAGTTGTTAAGGTTTGCTAAGCTTCAGGTAGACCCTTCCTTGTTAACTGCACCAGCTCCCCGTTGTTTAGGGTAACACTGGAAAACTGAAAAAGAAATGTCTGTGCTAAGCCTTCCAGTGGGTTCATATCCAAGAATACTTCAACAGTGTGGGCACAGCAAAGCATGATGGGGTGAATTCAAGTAGGGACCAGAAGAACGTGCCATGGCACGGCATGGATGTGCTGGAGGTAGCAACCCTTCTCAGTGTAAGGAGCCCTGGAGAGCACAGGGCTCGCAGAGCCCGGGTCTGGGCAGTCTTCTTGGCACAGAGCCACCATTGCACTATGGAAGCAGGGGCAGTGGTTGTTGGGATAATGCAGTGTTTTGAGCTAGTAAGTCCCTCAGGGTCCAGCCTGACCTTGTGAAGAGCTGGTGTGGGAGGGTAACTCCACACATTTCCTCATTTATCTGCAAACTAAACAGGCAGTCAACCACTAGCTGAGTATTAACCACTTCTGTTTAACAGAGTGCCGGGGACGAACGTCACCCGTAATGGGTAAGAAGTGCCAAAATACAGATGCCCTGACAGTTCGCACTGTCACGCTGAGCAACAGCTTTGCAGCTTCAGAGTTTATTTCTGTCAGCTGTGCTTCATTTCCATGCCCCCCTCTTTGTTGGATTACAATCCAGGCTAAAGATGTGGAACCCACACCCTGCTGTTGCCTTGGCAGCCCCTCACATTTGTCCGTGAGAACACCCAGGACTCCCAGCAAAATCTGTGCTGTGTGTGCCTGCCCTTTCTCAGAGCACAGGTGCCAAACAGTTGTAAATGCCTTACGTTCCTTTAAGCAGAAAGGAAATGTAAAGACTTAGGTTTGAAGTAAGAGCATTGCATCTTAAATGGTGGTCTGAAGCTTTTGTGGCAGATACATAGTTTGACAAGATTACATCAAAGCTCAACCTGAGTCTGAATTTTTACTGACTTTGGAACAATTTACACTTGTTTTGATGTCTACCTTATTGTTAAGGGTCGAGGTCTCGAGGTAATAGCCCCTCGAATTCCTTAATGATTCCGTCTGTCTTGCTAGAGACAGAAGGAGTTTAAGGGGAAAGAAGAAATTCACACCTTGGTTTGCGTTTAGGAAACTGAAACAAAACTTTTAATAAACAATAAAGCCACACATCTATACACTACTATACATATGCACAAACCGAGAGAGGAAAAAACCGAAGTAACCAAAGTTCTTAGCAGTCTTGTTCAAGGTCAGTGCTCTTGGCAGTCATCCAGCAGCGAGGTGGGAGTGGAGGCCTTTGCAGGCTGCTCTCAGGCGGAGCGCAGAATTCTTGTCGCAGCGAGACGGAGAAACCCCCTCTCGCAGCCGATTTAATAGCAGGGAAGCTTTTGGCACGAAACGACAGGGAATTCGAATATTCTCACCCGATTCGGACGGGACGGGACTCACGGCAATAACAGTTCAGAGTCTGTAGTGCTCAGGTTTCAGGCCTAGTTGGTCGCGGGTCGGGCCTAGCCGGGCCTTGTCGGGCCTTGCAGAGTCGCAGGAGCTCTCCTCCGTACAGCTGTCCGGAGTCCAAGGGAGAGATCCGCCCCCAAGCTGCTGCTGCTTTTAAAGGCTCCCTTTAAAACGTAGTACTACATAATATTACGTTCACCTGACTCTCTTAACCAATTAAATGCGGAATATTGTACTACATGGAATAATTCTATTTGTCCATTTCCCAAAACAAGGAAGTTTTGGCTCAAACCAGGACACTTATGAATGTCTGAAACTTGGTTTAAACCTCAACACAGTACAGGTAAAACCTTCATAGTCTTCAAATCTGACTTACATCTTCAGGGCTTAGAAGATTTGAATAGTATGCATGTCACACACTGGTCAGTGGTAAATTTAATCTTCTAACAAAACAAAGTAAATTAAGCACTGTAAAATTGTGAAGGTTAATTACTAAAATGCTGGAACTCACACAGTAGTTTTCATTAGTCCACTCTTAAGTTCAGAGAATTTAACACTCTATTTACCTGTAAACTCACTTTTCTAAAAGAAAACATGCAGCACTGCAGATAAGATTGTGTCAATACTTTGCGTGGGGGCATTAATGATTGTTGCAAAGTACTGGAAACATGTATATCCTAGTTCTGAATAGGTGTAAAAATGTTTTTATGGAGTCAGACTCAAGGTCTCTAAAGTGAGGATGGCGTAGACTTTGTTGCTTATATTTACTTAAGCTTAAGCAGTGTGGAGCCCTTTTGCCTTTATTGACCTATTTATCCTTAATTCTCCCTCAAGGATATTGTGGCCTACTTCAACCATCTGTAGTTAGGTCTAAACGAGTCCTCAAAGTTGTTTTACTTCAAACAGTCCTTCCAAAAGCAGCTCCGTGTGACCTGAAGAAATTACACTGTTGTTTCCATTTAGAAAATTAACTCTTCCTTACAAACCCATACTTTAGTTAATTTCATACACTAAAAGAGGATCTGTTAAGCAATAACTTTGTCTTTTCATTATTATTTATTTTCATTGCAGAAACACATCAAAGGCATTCTGATTTTAGTCTGTAGGATAAAGCTTGCGAAGTTACCACAAAAAACAGGAAACCACGTACAAGTGAGGTGTCCAGGCCCAGGCGTATGATGATGCCTGGATGCTTTAGTTATTTTTTAACACTGGCTATATTCCCTCAGCTTCCCCCGAGAGCATAAGCTTTTTGGAGCAGAAAGAATGTCAGCATATATGATGGAATATAGCCAGCATTGCTGTACTCCAATCAGTCGTGTTTATTTTAAGGAGGAATTGGCTCGAAAGTAGGAGAGAGGCTGACGGAGGACCTAGAGTAGCATAGGAGATAGAGAAGCTATCCAGGATGATACTGATGCTTATACCTCTGGTGCTATATAAATCGGCATAAATACATTACAATAAATGTGGTGTGTACCAATGCTGCTTTATTTGGCTGAGGAACACAAGCGGTGTTGGAGACAGAAGTGCCTCAAGTAAACATGTTGGATTCATATATCACAATTTCAAGGGACCTACTGCTGTGCAGCTTAAAGAGCTCTGGTTGCCTTTGGGAGCAAGGCTTGAGAGCAGCTCTCCTGGTTGTCAGTGAGTTGTCACTCGCCTCATCGACAGTGCGTCTCTGATAGTAACCCACCTTCCTCGCAGGTTCTTGCTTTGCAAGCAGATGCAGTGAGCTGTGAGTCCTCTGGTGACTGAAAGATTTTCTGATCGGGGGAGGGCTGCCTGTAACCATGCATGGGTTACAGGCATTGTGAAGTCTGCATGAGATTTCAAAAGTGTTGAATTATTATCGACCCCTTAGACAAAGCTCTTTGAAGTTGCTGTCATTATTTTGTCTCTTAAGGTCTCCTGTCACCGACACAATGTCTTGTGTAATTATCTTGCCTATGCTTATGAAGTTTCAAAAGGCAATTTCATGGTGTCACTCTTCCAGGCTGTAAGATACTGCTCATCTCTTCTGCCTCATGAGCAAATTATAACCACTTGCCTATCGTGGGGTTTTTTTATGCCACCTCACAACCCAACATTCATCTAAATTGTTCTTTGCCTGCTTGCTGCGAGATCCTAAGATACAGTGTTACGTATCTAATGATTCCCCAATCCTGAGAAAATTGAAATACAGTATGAGTGTTTTCAGACATACCCGGGGCATGAACTAGTAACAGCTGAGACCAAAAGTGAGTGTAATGGGAAAGCAAAGAGATAAGGTTTTCATCAGTGGTACGCTGGATAAGATTTAGGGAGTGTTAACTGGAATGTGGAGAAGGAAGGGAAAAAAGTGCATAAAGGAGAGAGGGAAACACATCAAATTTCTTACCTGAACTTTGTCTAACGATGAAGCTTTAACAGGTTCAGCTTCAATATAAATGCTCAGCTTTTGTTCGTTTCACATGCAGTTTCATCTGTTTCTCTGAAGCAAAGGTATTAACCGTCAAACCCAAAGTAAAGCAAAGGTCCAAATGCTGTGTTTCAAATGTGCATTTAAAAATCCATCTACTCCCAGAATTCCAGTGTAGAATGAAAAAGATGGTAGAATAGTATGCATGTTGTTGTATTCATAGTGATTTAGTTGGGTTTTTTTTCCTTGGGAGGGGAGGAGGTTTTAGGTTCAAAATCAGATTTTTAAATATAAGAATCTGTGAGAAATGAGGCCTCCTTGCCTACGGGTTTCTCCTGCTCTGGAGTGTCACAACATCAACTGTGTTGGGTAAAATCCAGCTGTTACTACCAGGAGCTTTATATTTAATAATTTTTACTTGGCATTCAGTGATTTTGGACAGACCACTAGAGGCTGCACTTGTATTATAAGCATTTCTGACTGTCTTATTTTTAATTTATTTTGCTGGAATTTCTTCTCTTTATTTCTTCATGAACAATAGTCAGCCTCAGTGTGAGTTGGGTAGGTTCTTCCTTCTGTGGTGAAAATTGTTTGAACTGACTGTAAGAGGGCCCAATAATCAAATACAACGAATTCTTGAAGATCAATAGCCTTTTGTTAGAAGCACACTACAGGCTGTTACTTGTTAAACGTAAGGAGGAGGAGATGGCAATTTTTGTCCCCGATTCCAGAGATTTGGATATGGAGAGATAGGTACAGTGCAGTGACTTAACACAGCACCACTCATTGGCTTTAAATTCAGCACCTCAGGAAGATTGAGTTGAGCCGGTTCCTTGGGTCTGTGGATGGTTTCCCAAGGAGATCAGAAGCAATGGATGTGTCCTCCTAGCTGCACTCCCTGCACTAGCTGACTTCTTCAGTGTCTTCAGCTGAATTGAGATAGTTTTGTGTTTAATTTTTGTAACCTATGTTAGTGATTCCGTTAACAAAACTACATTACTAATTCCATCTGAAATTAGGCAGCATTTGTGAATCGTTGCATTCCAGTTTTTGTCCTGCGCGCAGTGCCATATGCCAGAAATAAAGCATGCTCATAATTTCTGTTTTTTCTCATAAACGTTCCTGGAATAAGACCTGGTACCTGATAGACCAGTTATACACCTCAGCTGAAAGTGACTCTTGCAGGAATCTGAACTGAGATGTCAGGCCCAGGGTTTGAATTGGAGCCAAAATGTTATGCCAGTTTGCTGTAGGGGCTCAGGAGTTCTGCTAGGAAGCCACAGAGCTTCATCTGCGTGTTCGTAAATGTTATGTTCATGAACGTTACCCATGTTAGGAACAGTTCTGTTCTCCAATGTGTGCAATAGTCTTTGACCTCAGTTAGTTGTACATCTGCGGCAGAACTTGGCACCGAACTGCTATTTTCTGTCTAACCGATTAAATGTCATGAGAGCATCGTGCAGCTGTATATGCAGCCATCTTTGGGAAATATGTTTTCGTTCTGTTTATTTTCTTGGCAGATTGTTTCTTTGCCACTGATTTCTCAATGCCAATGCAAACCTCAAATTTTCTGTCATAAAAATAGAAAATATAATTTCAAATCTGCTAACTTAGAGCAAAGTGCAGTTAGTGGGACAGTATTACTGTCCAGCTTTCAGAACACTTCCAACTTGTCTTAGGTGTGTAATCACTTTATGATTGGTCCATTTACATTGCTAATTTGGAGTATCATTCATAACATCGGTGTTACCAAGGAATACAACATTTTTCTTATTTTCTGTGCTATTCTTCTGTTGAGTGCTTCTAATTACTAATTTCAGTTCTAGAAAATACATAGATTTGAAATAGCAGCAGCATTACAAAGTAATATGCAGCTTAAATACCGTCTAAAATGTACTTAGCAATTGAAACTAGAAAGTTCATTGTCCAATGCAGAGCTCAGACAATGTCTGCTTATAGTTCTTTTTCAGTTCCCGCTATCTCTAAATTGATTCAATCAGACACAGTCTACAGTGAGGCTGGGTATTATGGGCTATAAAAGCCTGCAGTATCTGAAGCTTTCAAACTGAAGCTTTGTAGAGTGTGATACATCCTTTTATTTCCATCGTTTACTTAAAGCACAAGACAGCTTTATTCTTTCTTCTCCTTAGAGACCGTGGTTTCCAGTGTTAAGAAGTCCTTAATCTTAGTCTCACTTTGGATAGTGAAAAAGAAGCTGTCATAAGATCAGAATACTTAAAAAAACAATCAAGTACAAAAACATTTTAAAATTAATAAGTAGAATACCTTTTAAAATGAGAGGAACATGCCAAACAGTAAAACTGCTTCTTTTTTAAAATACCCTTTTTAAAAAGTGGATAAATTAGCAAATTTTGAAATGAAATAGGCTTTATGATAATGAGCAATCAAGAATTCTAAGAAACTGAAACTGCTGTAGGTCTAATTACTGTTTAGTGCCTGGGTACTAGATTTTGTTTAATGTTACAGTTGAACTTTAACTTTTTCTTTTGTCAAATTCATAACCCATTAAATTCTTCTGCCCTAGGAAAAACTGCATCTTCTAGGATTCATTTAGTGATCAAATAGAAGAAACGTCGGTTATCTTACATAAGGAAGGGAGATGTGGGGCAAGGTTATGCCAGGTGAATTGTTCCTGCCCTTTTGCTTGCTGGGAAACCAGCATAGAACTGGTGATGTGAGATGTTACTATAGGGCTTAGCTGAATTATTTTCTTTCATAGTTGCTCTACTGGAGACTTCTATCTTGATTTGTTACTACCATGTTCTTCACTATATTATCTGGCTGTCTTCTAGAGCATGTGAAGTCCACTAAGGAAATGGCTCTTCTCTGCTTTCATTAATTTCCATCAGTGGTTTCATTTTTTTTTAATGTGTGAAACATCACTAAGAAATTGTTCTTGTTTCCCCCAAGAAGTCATTCCTAGCAACAGCAGGAGAGGTCTTGGAAGCAGCTCAGCTTCAAGCAGGTGAAATGCCTCTGAAAACATAGGATGCAAATTTTCTCTTGAGAAACAGTAACCTTGCTAGTCAGTGTCTGGTTTCCAATAGCCTGTTCCTATGCACAGTAAGAGAGAATGCTGTTCTTGATTACCCTAACTTGTTTGGTGACTCAATATAGGATGACTTCTGACTTCAAAGAGTGAGAGCTGCTGGAAGCATTTTTACCACTGGGGGTGCGATGGGAATGCTTGGTGTTCAAAGTGTTCATTACCGCCATGCTCAGGCTGCTGAACTGTGTGCTTGTATATGCTGAATCTGTCTCTTTCTGCACTCAATACAAGTCTACCTTTGAGGTTTTTGTTTGTTTTTTTTTTTGGGGGGGGGGAGGTTTGGAGGCTTTTTTGGTTTGGTTTGATTTTTTGTTTTTTTTTTTTGAGAAATGGTCCACACAGCCCTTCTAGCATGCCCAAGCATAAACCTAACTGCCAGAGGGACAGGGTGGGCAATACCATTCCTAAAATGATCTGTCACCATGTGTTGTATGCTTGCCCTTTTGTGGTACAGAAGTACGGCAAATGATGGGTGGATGGGCCAATTCCATAGCCCTTCCTACACAGGCCTGTGTGTTGCATGCCAAAAAAAGGTCAGGATTTGTGAGCAGCCTGAGACCTTGCATCTCTTCAAGCAGCGTGTGTGTATCCCTGATGCACATTGGTGGTCAGTGATAAGCTACAGAGGGTGAGTACGCTTTATGAAGTTGCGTAAGCTTTAAGAATGGGTGGTACCAGGTATCTAAAGACGACTTCAGCTGCTTATAATGCAGATTGCTGCAGACATTGCCTTGGTGCTCTGCTCAGTGCAGTAATTCTTCACTGAACATTACTGAAGTCCTACTATCAAAATAGCTGTTCAGCCGCTGAGAGCAAGAATTTCTAGTCAGTTTGTAAGCATAGACAGAGGCAGTCAAGGTAGGGAACAATCCTGAGTGTAATGTAAGCCAACTGTTTAATCAGGCATTAAGACTGAAATTCACTTTTATTAAGCTGGAAATATTTAAACTAAAATGCTGCACAGAATTTCAAACATAGAAAAGTTTGATATTATCAAGTCTCTGCGATGAATCTGAAGATCTGTTTCGGTTTGTAGTGGAGAGCAGTCTACACAAGCAGTTTTAATACAGCAGTGTAGAAGCAATAGGAACTCATTCATGTAGCAGTTGTCACCGCCCATAACTTGGAGAAATGCAAGGATATTTCAGATGATGACACTATTGCTTCCACACACCCCAGAGGGAAGTTTCTTTTTGCAGTCCTGTGTGCTATAAGCTTTCCCACCCTTTCCCCAGGTGCATGAGCTCATAAGTCTTGCAAACAAGAGGGAGATGTCCCCATAATCCAAAGCTGAGGAGTCACAGAGTGGAAAATTAAGTTCCTCTTCTACCCTCTGCATGACGAAATCGGTTCTTGTTGGGCAGGTACTTCAACCTCACTCTGTCACCTTCTCCAAATGGTGTTACACTGGCTTCCCAAGACAGAGGGAGGGAACTGAGCAGAAAGTCTACCTTTCACTGCAATTTCTCCTGTCCTCTGTAGCCCCTGCTCCCCTTCCTCTGCTTTCTACCTTTCTGGCCTGGCTTTTGTGAGTTTGCTGGATGTATTTTCTGCAGAGCACGGATGGTTTCTCTGCCTTTCTAAAAATGTTCTGTTCTTTGTGATGGTGCATAAACAGAAGAACAGAACTTATCTCACGATGTGGCTTTTTTATGTGTGTGTTAGGAGGGAAACAAAGGAAGGAAATACTGAATTTGAATTACAGGCTTATACAAATTATGTTTCAGAAAGTACACCGGATACAACTTAATGCATTAAAGAAAACAGAGGTTGTAAGGGAAATGTCAAGAAGCCTTAATAGGTTTTCTGCATTTTTTCTCACCGTAAGAGTTGGTTTCCAGTCATTTACAACTCTGCCAAATTTTGTTTTCATTTGTGAGATATCACCTGAATTTTTGCTTTAAAGTTCAGCCAAATTGTTCCCAAGAAGCCAGAGAACAAATCCACTGTGTTTTCCAAACGTTGAAATAGCCTTTTGTTTGAGAAGCTCGTGTCTCAATCCTTTCGTCAAGGACTCGAACTTGACACTTAGAAGAATGATGGCCTTTGTGTCAAGGAGGTACCTTGCAAAAAATCTGGATAAATCCCAAAAATACCAAGTCACAGATGCTCAGTTGTTACTCAAGTCTGTTGTCAAAAATGTCCCACTTCATCCTAGGGCTGAGCAGGGGCTTCTCTGCTCTAGAGCCAGATCTGCTACCAGGGCTTAGAGCAGGAAGACTGTCTTGTGGGATGAGAGTGCTGCCTGTGGACAAGAAGGCAGGGCAGGCAAGCTGCCTGACTCAACAGGCAGCAGCACAGCCAAGGGAAGTATCCAGCTAAGGGAAGATGCTGAAAGACTGAGCAGGACGTCGGGCAAGGGAGACTCAGGTTGGAGGATGAGGGACTGCAATATTCAGGAAGGGGTGGCCTAAGAACCAATTTAGTCATTTGTCCTGATAGTATAAAATAAACCTCCAAACCTTTTGAGCTGTTCTTCGGACAAGGCAGCAAGAAACAGGAATGGTTGAAGGGATGAATGTGAGAGACAAATGTACGTGGTAGTGACAAGTTTATTGGAGAGTGATACAGAGACATGGGAAGGCCTGGGCTAAGCCAATGAGTACAATGCAAATAGAGCAAGGCAAGGGGTAAAGCTTCACGAGCAGGACAGGCTGTGTCCATCACAGTATGCTGCTGAGGCACACCGCAGAAGCCAAAATGCAAATGGGGGGAAGTGGAGGGAGAGAGGAAAGCAGTAGTTGGATAGAACGTAATAAATATGGCTATGGGGAAGAGGGACAGCTGGCACTCAGGGTTAAATCAGGAGCCAAAGGAAAATTGAATACCTGCTGGTTACCAAAGCACTATTCATCCTATGCCATGGAAGAGGGGGAGTGCTGTCTTGTGACATATGCAGCTTGTGTAGCAGCGAAGAGAGGTCAAAAGAGCGAAAGCGTGCTGGCAAACAGACTTGTTTTCAATATTTACTTTTCTTGAATACGTGACTTTATCATCTTCATAATGTTCTCAACTTTGTTGTACACAATGTCTTCGTTTGGTTTGTTGCTTCCTGCCTACAACTTGCTGGAGCTGGAGCCCGGACTCCACAGCCAGCCCTTTGCAACAAGACACTGTTGTCAAGATGATAAATATTTTTTCCTCCGTCACGGGTTCAGAACAGAGGTGGTTTTTTTTTTCTTCTTTTTTTTTTTTTTTATTAAGCAATCTATGTTAATGGAGTGTTAACGGTTTGAGGTCAGGTGCTTGAAACTTTTCCACTGGGTCTCTTCTAGCCAGCTGTGGGGAATCCTGGCTTTTATGTCTGAGCCTGGAAGGAGGCCGCTTTCTGAATCGTGCAACCACCTGACATATTTGATCCCTCAGTTTGATCCGGTGGGTGAAGAAAGTTGGCTAAAGACCTCTTTTGGGATATCTTAGAGATAGCACAACTCTTTCGCTTGAGTAAGTCTTGTCCTTTTTTTTTTTCCAAAAGTTCTGCTTATTGCCAGATGTTGAGGCAGGTGATTAACTGTGTGGAGCTGCTATCTAGATCTTCTCTGTGGTTGCAGCTGAGCCTGTCTTTCCTAGTGCTGCTGGAGAGAAATCTGACTGATGTTTTGTCAAAGGCTTTATTTTTATTCCTGTTACGCAGAAATGTCAGTAGTTTCTTGAAATATGATACAGATGTTGGATTTAGGTAGTCTGTGGGATCTGAGATTCCTCACACTGAGGAAGTGTGAAGAATTTTCAGGACTCTCAGAGATTTCTACTGAGCAGGGGAAAAACCTCTTTAAGATTCCTAGTACATTTTTAAATCAATATGAAGTGCTGTGGGAATGGCTGCAGCACATTTTTGACTCCATTCATCCGTGTTTAAGCTGTGTGACTCAAGGAGTTTGTTTGGCTACCTGATTATTGTGGAACATGGTTGCTATATTAGCATTTTAATTTTCTCAGTCACTAAAGGCTAAAATGGTGGGAACTTTAAACAGGGAACAGGGAGATGCTAAAATCAGTCTGTGTATCTCTCCTCCTCTTGCCCTTCAAATAAAGAGAAAGAAGAGAAGAAGCTTTAGTACATCATGGAAATTTACTGTTGTGGGAAGCATATTGCTAATATTAAGCTCTGTTTGTCTGCCAGGGTTATTCTCACTTACAAGGCAAGTACTCAGATGTTGTTTATCAGTGTTGTCTGAACTCAGAGGCAAGAGTTAAGTAACATGCACTGAATGTGGGCAGTAAGGGGGCGTTTCTAGTATTTTCCTATGTTAAAGTTACTGCTTAGCTTCTTTTGAAAGAAGGTGTTCCTTTGCAATTTTTATGATTATTCATGTTTCCTCCTAAATATTTAGTCTAAAAATTTGAGAGATATTACAGTTTGTAAAAGAGAAGGATAGACTGAGTCATGTTTAAATTTGTAACATTGAAGAATAACTTAAGATGGCACATCTTCGTACCTTCTCAACATCCTCTTATTGTTATGCTACGAACATAATCTTATAAAGCAAAGCTGGTGTTTTCATGATTCAGCAATCTTGAACAATCTATTGTGTTGATTTTTATATTATCTTTTAAGGTATGATGATAACAAATCAATGCACAATATTTCTACGTGTCACACAGTGCAGACAGTAGGCCTTGCAGTAAATTATTACCCAGACGAAAATACAGCACATATATTAAAAATGACCCAATATATGAGAAAACAACAAATCTGAGCCTGTCTGCCTTGTATTTGCCTGTCATTTCTGTTTTGATTGTGATTGGCTGGCAAGGGTTGCTGCTGGCATTGCACAATTGGCTTAGATGGGGAATTACAAAACAGGAGCAGATCCCTTTATTGGGATTCAGTAGCACATGCAGCTGAGCACAGGCAAAAAAGAAAGGTCACCCGTACGCAAGGATTATGAGCAGAATCTCTCTCACAGATGTTTCCATTCCAGAGAAGCGCATCTGATCTCATTTTTCTCGTCTATGACTTGGAGTCTTTAAGTGCCGTAGGGATTTTTTATTTCAATCAATGTAAAAATGCATCTGGGAACAAGTTTGCAACCTGGAAGCATATGAGAATTTCAAATGTGTGGAGCAGTATCATGGAATGATCAGAAGGATCTGCATTTTTAAGGAGTTTTAAATATCAGTGAGGAGGAAGAGAATTCAAACAGAAGGTTAATAGCAGATGCAAAAGGAAAACAACATGAAAACAGCATGAAGGAGGGATTATATCAGCACCAAAATAATGGAGAATCAAAGGGTTTTATTTTCCTCTGAAATAATCTCTGTACAAGAAATGTAAAAACTATCTTTCATGGAAAAACAAAAGAATTCATTATTTGAATATGGTTTGAAGCTCTGTGGAAGATATTTGGGACTACTGCATCTTTCCTGTGGTGTACAGTATAACTTTAAGATGTTTAGATAAAGAAAATCGTGCACAAAATGGTCAAGCTTTTTTTTAACTCTTTTTCTGAGTGAGAGAAACAGAAGAGTTTCATTTTTGTTTTTAACTAAACTTCCTCTTTTTCTTCTTTTCTCCTCCAAACTTAGTTTACGAGATGCTGGAATTGGATTTATTCTTGTCATAGATCGCAGACAGGACAAATGGACCTCTGTGAAAGCTTCCATACTGCGGATAGCAGTGAGTACTGTTTTAAATTAACTCCTTAGAATTTCTGTGTTGACTCTTCCTCTTACAAGCAGGTGAACAGCAAATATTTTTTCTTCAACAAAATGTTAGCTAACAGATGACACAAAATATCCATTAGTCCTTTTGTATCCCAGCTGACTGGGACCGAGCATCACATGTCTATGATATGCTTTTAATGCAGTTTGCAGCTCAGCACACCTTCCTGAGAAGGCACTTGGAGAGCACGTGTGTGTATGCAAACGTGTGCGGCGTGCAGCTCTCCCAAGTGGGAACCGGTATCTGCGTGGACAGCCAATATATATTGCATAGAGCTTTGAGTCCACCTTTCACTATTCAAGTGAGCTTCCCTTTCAGGAACTGGTAAGGATGAGGGTGCTGATTTAGTTTACCACTTGTGAAAGGAGTTTAAGTGTAAAAGCTGATCCTGTGGTGTTTGAATTAAAACAAGGATGCTTTGTAAGCAAGAAAATCTTACATACCTACTATGATCAATCAGCAATACATGCTGTTACTTTCAGTCCCATTTTTAGTAATTTTTTATATATGAAACTAAGTTTATTAGTGGCTTTTTTTTGCACAGGTAAGAGGAGACAATCATGTTTATCATGTGCTTATGCTTCTGTTAGTTTACTTTTTTGTGGGTTTTTTTCCTTGTTATCCTTGCTTGAATTGTTAGTGTTGATAATCTTTCCAGTAAGTGCTGAAAAACAGAGCTGTAAGCATGTTTAATTTTTAATGGCTGAAAATTTTTTGACTCTGCAAGATTGAAGTCAAATCAAAACTGTGTCATTTTATGTAGTCCTTGTCAAAGAACTGTTTGTTTGTTATAAGTTAAAACGTATTTATTTAAAGGTGTAGGTAATACATTACTCCCACTATATGACTTTTTGTAAATGAATATATAATGATATAATATCCCTACAATAAAACTTTTTCCACAATAAGTATGTTAGGAATGTTAAAATATTGAAAATAAATGAAAGATTAGCAAAATTTGCTTTTGCAGCTCACTTGAGATGCAGCATTGAGCAGATTTTGGTAGTGGAAACCAAGAGGACTATATGTTTGGAGTTTCTGAATATCTTTCAAAATTCGGTGCTGTAGTTTCTGTTCAAGGACAGAGAAGTATTTCACAGTCCTTTTATTTGCATAATGCCAGTGGTAGAGGACAAGGAACAACTACAGACATATTGCTTATAGCAATAATATTAACATTTATAGTAACGTTCCTCCAGCCTGTGTTATTTTGCCCAGGAGTGCAATATACAGAACCAGAGTATCTATTCCCCAGGATAAAAGATCTATCATGGCAGTGATGATGTTGATGCCTACAGGCTTTGCCTGGAGAAGGATGTTAAGCACAGGGAGCACTGCGGGTTGCACTGCTGTTGGTGATGGGTTATTTTCCTTTTTTCTTCTTTTCTCATTCTTTTGTGAGCTTTGCTTTAGAGTAATCATGCTTCCTAGCTGAAGTCTAATCCATTAGAGGCATGACCTTTTTTTATATTTGTTTCTTTTGTGGAATGGGCTCAGCTTTGGCTTTGTATCGTGTCTGTAGACGTATGCATATAACCTCTTGGATTTCAGCAGTAGACACATCATCCCTGAACACCTGAAAATTTTATCTTCCTATTCCAAAAAAAAAAAATCATGAAAAATCGTTGCTTGATCTTGACCACATTTGCTATGATATTTGCCATAAATGAACTCTAAATACCTTTCTGCTGTGTGTTCCTTAAAAAAAAAAAACCAAAACCAAGTATACACAATACGTGTCTTGCACCAAAGTCGTGAGGATTTCTGAGTCCTTTTGATGGATAAAGATGTTTTTAAATGGCTCAAGGGTAACTGGAGGCTTAACTTCCACTTGTTTGGTTTGCCTAACAGTCGGAGTTACCTTTTTATGGTGATGAAGCATCTGAGTGTCATTTGGTCTGTCCAGATTGAGCCTTATGTCTGAAAGCCTAGTATCTCTAGCAGTTTTGATTATAAAGCTTATTGCTGTGTGTGAGGATATGCATCGTGTTATTTTAGAAGAGAGTTTTGGCTTTTGGGCCTTTTATTGTAACTCCTGAAGCGTCCTCCTTGCCATCTTTCCTGATTTTTCTTTAGTCATCCTGGGTGAGTTGACCTTCTTGATTTGTGAAATCAGAGATGCCAGCACAGGGTGCTGTGGCTGGAGCAGCACACAACAGCAGTATCCTGGCTGGAGCATATGCCCATCACTAATATCCTAGCAACTGGAGGAAATACATTTGTAAGCTCTGAGCAGCTGCTACTCAGAAATTCATACTAGCATGTTGGGGTTTTTAATATTATTATTATTTTATATTATTTTTCAAGACTCTTCACACACAAATGCCTGGTTTGTACTAGTGGGAGCTGGAAGTATGTTTTGAAAGAAAACTAAAGAAGAATTTTTGTTAGAGGCTGTAATTAATGTGGAAAACCTTTGTGTATTAGGAAAAGCATCTACGTTTCATTTCTTCTTCTTTGTTGCTAGGGATCATTTTCTTTCCTGGGACAATAGATGAGCAATGACAAGCTGAATCAGTATTTCATGCTGATACTTTAAGGTTGCTATAGACAGTCAAGACTGTGAAGACAAGGTGAATCTATTTTCACAGGCGTAGTGGAAGGGCAGTGTCTGTACTGTTCACCCAGGATGACTGCTGCTGAAGCACATGCAGTGACAGAAGAACCGAAACCAAAGCCAGAAGCACTGGGCTGAAAGATGGCTCCCCTTTCTTGGGATGTGACAGAGAGATTGTGGCAAGCACATGCCCAGGCATGCAGGCTTTGCTGCTGTTATACTCTACTTGACAAAGTTGCAATGGTCAGGTGGCCCAGGAGGTTGTCCTTAGCTGGTGCAAGGCTGCAGACTCTGTGGCTTAAGAAATACTGTAAACAAGATTTTTTTTTCTTCCCCCTGTCCCGATTTGGCTAAAGTGAACTTATTTGCCTAGTGTAGTCAAGAATGGCAGGTGTTTGAAAGGTGACTCATCATATCTGAGATAGGTGGGATGGATAACCTACAGATACTGTTGACTTTGTAGAAAGATTAGCTTTTAGATGGCTGTAAATTGGACAGAATTCATCCCTACTGATGAGTCTCTAGGAATAATCTGGCCTACTGGGGTAGCCAGTCTGAGAGCTGGAGTTCTGGTAGAGACACCAAAAGCCAAGCTTTATATTTATTAAACATGGAGTCTTGGCAGTAAATTGTCACAACCCTAGAGAGGCCATAGAGAACTGAGAAGTATTACAAGAAAAATATCAAAGTTATTGTAAATTGTTCACTCTTATTACATTGTTGTTTGAAGATACAAAAGTTCTTAAGTTTTTTGCCCTGGCAGCTGCTGAAATTATTCTAAATTTGTATTATGTCCTGTTTTCAGTTCAAGACAGTATACAGAGACACATCTTGATGAACATTTTAGCTCCTGTGACTGAGCAAGGGAGTAGGAAATAAGGCATGGTTCCTGAATGAGGTGCAAGGATGAGAAGTCCCATAGCTTGATAAAATGGTTCCATGTTGTCCCAGCTGAAGTTGGGTGAATGACAAGCACCAAACAAATTGATCCCCTTTTCCATGCAGTTCAAAAATGTCTCTTTTTTTCCTTTTCTCTCCAATTGTTATTGTACCCAAACAAGCAACATTCAATCCACAGTTGTAGGAGCTAGGCACACTTCTAATTAACATGTTCTGGGGTTTCACACTGATCACTTCATAGTTCCAGCACGTCTTCCTAAAAAAACTAAGCCTATGTCATTACATTGTCTCTGTCCTGTCATCACTGTCTTCCTCTATCTTGAGGGAAAGGTTTGAATTGTGAACTCGGCCTTTTAGGCAAACTGCACTCAACATCATTAGAAGTTTCACCATAACCATCTATCAGCCTCATATTCAAAGCCCAGAGAAAATAAACTTCCTTAAACTTGATGCTTAAGGAATAATATATGTGTGGACAACTGCTCTTGAGGAAGCGGTGGGTGTGGAGGTGACTTAGGTGGTAGTGAAAAAGTTTTATCCAGTAACAAAACTTTGTAGCCCTTCCTAAATGTGAGAGGAGTGGGATTTTATCCAACCTCCTGGAGGAGTATGCTTCGTGATTTGTCACCTTTGATTAAGGATGCCTTGCATGCAGGTTTCATGCCTTCTGTTTCAGACTGCACTATCCAGAGCACTGTTTTTCTTAGCTCTTCATAAGCCAAAACGCGGTCTTTACTGTAACAGAGGCTTAGCCCATTAATTGCCTTGAAGATTACAGCCAAGACCTTTAGCTGGCAAGAGGAGATCAAAAGCCACTGGAGAGACTTGAGTGCTAATACCAACCTAAATCTTGCAGGAGCCAGGCAATCCTGGTTTTGTGCCATCTGGAGCCTTATCACTGGTTTTACATCCAAGGTGGGAGAGTGAATTACAGTAATCCAACCTTGAGTTCTTTGGCCTTGTTTCTAGAGAGATGTTGAGTTTCTTGGTAAGCTGTTGATGGAAAAAAGATGTGTTTAGTAAGCAATGATCCACGAAAGGCACTATTTTATGTTATATATAGGTACTTCCCACTAGCCCAGTTTCTAGATAGCTCTTTGTTTCATGTCCTGAAAACTGTAATAACATGCAACAATTTGTATGAATTAAGTTTGAAAAAATGCTCTTCTTTCAGGCCCTAGTATTTCTTATTTTTACTTTGGTTCAAAACACCTCAAAAATCTGATAGTATGGTGAAGTAGAACAGTATTTGTATCAATTTTGTAGCTGTTGTTATGAATGATTCCAGAAAATTATAAACTAAAAAAGTTACTTTGAGATGCTCTATGGTTTTCTTATTCCTTTGGGTGTTTTGAGAATATTACATGTGCAGGCACTTTTGCAATTATCCTTGAATAGCGAGCCATTTTACCTTTTTATTACATGGGTTTTTTAATAAGTAAAAAGAGAGAAGTGAATCACTTAACCTCTGAAAACAGGATTGTGACATCAGAAGTCATTAAATCCAGTTCTAGTGCAAAACAGCTCAGTGTTTTTAAGACTAGATTTCAAACTGCTCCTTTTATGAATTGATTTAATTCAAGACTCTTTCTTGACAAGAAGCCTGTTTAAGCCTTCATTCTAGCCAGGAATAAACAGTCTGGGGAGGGGGCGGGTGGATGCAGGGGAGGGGGAAGTACTTATTAGCTCCTTTATAGACAGAGGTCTTTCGGAAGGATGTGCCCTGTGGCTTACTGCATACTAGTAAGTGCAGAAGGGAAAACACCACCACGCAGTTTGGTAATGTGAATGTATTGAAGCTCTTCACAGAAAGAAAAATAGTGTTGTTCCAAGTATTTTAAGACAAAACTACTAAAACTGAGTCAAGCGTAAGCTCTTTGATGGCTCTCATGGTTCAGATACTCCTGAATGCTGGCTGTTTACTTGGATAAAGAAAAGGGGCTGTATGTTCACTGTTTATCAGAACAGCTTTCCTTTGCTGTGTGGGAGTATAAAAGACTTCTGACCACTGAGGCAGCTGAATGAATTGTTCTGTGTGATTGAACAGCAAACTGCAACTTTATTTTAAGTGCATCTCTATCTAAAAGGTACACATATCTAACTGCATAATTGCTTTGTAGACCAAATAAGCCCTAGGAGGAAACCTGAGATATGAAGACTCAAAGGTCTTGGTTTTCTTTCCCAAAAGTTCACCTTTGGGTATACTGCTGAAAGCTGTAGTGACTGGCTCCTGGTTGTAGACTCTGGCCTCTGTGCTGCCTCTTCCAGGGAGCAGCAGCCTGGTGGCACTGCCTTCTGTCTCAGCAAATATTGTGACTATTGTAAAAGATGCAATTTAATGAGACTTACTCCTCCTTTGAAAATGCCATCTGCCCAATAGCCTATAGCACCTATGTGCTGTTTACAGTTATCATCAGGCAGAAGTGCATGAGACTGTTGCTCTGCCTGACTGGTGCAGGCTAAATTGTTGAGTGATTTAAATAGCTTCCTGTTGGCACCAACAGAGCAAGACTGCATTACACAGTGGAAACCAAAGAGAGGAAGAATCTCCGTATCTGTTTTCAGGTAAACAACGTCCATCCTTCCCCACAAATAAAGTTTCACCATCCCTTACTGAGCATCAGGCAGGGGTTGTTTCAGGCTCGGCTTTTGCGGTTCCTTACCAGCCGTTCAGCATCATCTCATCTTCATTCGTGGGATGGCTTTGCCTATCCTTACCTCTCCCTATTAGCTCTTAACTTCAAGGTTAGTCCTGGTGCTACAGACAGCCTCTCTGTGAGGAAAAGTGATAATTAAGATTATATTATTTTACCCAAAACCCATCTGGGTTCAGTCTTTGTAAGATTCCCGCTTTCCAGAAGCCCGGAGCATGTGGTGGAAAGCTCCCTATCCTTGAGACAGAGATCTGAAAGCAGGTCAACCTGCTTCTGAGTATTTATTAACTTTTTTTGTGGAGTATTTAAGGTAGCTCCTGTTTGTCCAGCCAGTGAAGGTTCTTCCCACCAGGTTCGGCAGACTTGTAAGGGCAGCAAAGATCTCTGTATATTGGAAAACTTTGATTTAAGGACTGTGCTATATATAAATTCGTGGCTTGGTCAGATTTATTTCAAAGCTGATAACTACGTGTTCATCTACATCTTCCTCTGTGTCTTTGAAATGAGCACTGATGTGACTGGATGGGAAAGTGAAGGAGATACACAGAAAACTAATCCCGCAACTGTCATGAAGTATCAAGCAAGTGTCAGTGCTGGTGCAAGTGACATGAAGGAATATATGGGTTGCTAGAATAGAATAGGGGCTACCCTAATCTTTGTCAAGGATACCAAAACCGTGACCTTTTGGATAGGCAATATTTGAGACAAGATGTGGGGGGGAGCAGATAATATTAATTAATCTAGTGAAGAAAAATACTTTGGGGGAAAAAAAAAGTTTTCAAACACACAAGCTCTTCAAGTTGCAGTGATGTTCATTGACAACACTAAAGCAGTCCTTGAAGGCACTTAGTTTTATGGCACTACTAAACATACATGCATATTTATTTTCATGCTTAATATATGGCACAGCATTATTAAGAAATCATTGTTTGCTCTGTCTGCTTAGCTTATAATGGCTCCAAACAAACATGCTGCTGGACTGGAATGGAGATTATTTTTTTCTGTTGTCGTACTCCTTGTTCAGGGTGAAGTTGTCTCGTTGATGAAGTTCATGACATCTAAGGAGTCTCTGTTGCATCAAATCATTGTCTTTGCAAGTCAGGGCTTTAGGGAAAAAAAATGAGGGAAATAGTAACACTCAGACAGGGCAGATATAAGTTCAGATAAACCAGAATAGCTGGCCCAGGTCCAACATTGTTTACTGTAGTAATCCTCCCTTTTCTTGTTGTTTCACAGGGATTGATTTGCAGATTTGACTCCTAGCCACAACAAGCAGAGGAGGCATCATTTTTTTTTTTTTAAGACTTGGGGGTTTTTTTGAAAAAACAAAGCCAAACGGGGAGTGTAGGAGACAGACTAGTGGAGACAAGAACAGTACTGTAGACAAGAGAGTAATCTAGAATCTGAGCTTTTTTTAGAGAAAGAAAAAACTTCTGGCATGCCTTGAATGGGAGTTAAAGTGGTACAAGACTGTAGTGACTTCAACAGCATTGTTTTGG
Organism: Buceros rhinoceros silvestris; assembly: GCF_000710305.1. NCBI lineage: Eukaryota > Metazoa > Chordata > Aves > Bucerotiformes > Bucerotidae > Buceros > Buceros rhinoceros. Next base: position 48,388 of record NW_010393517.1, on the reverse strand, counting down.
GTAGAGAATAATTGTAATGTGTATTCTCTCTTTTCTTTGAATTGAATACTAATGAGACACCCTACTTTGGTCATGCAATTAAACTGTATATCATAAGAATTAATACACAGTTTAGAAAAACTTACTATTGCATTGCATTTGGCTACTACTGTTTGCTTCAATAATAGCCTAAGCATCATAGAATCACAGGAATATGGCTCATGTTGGGAAGGACCTTGAAAGATCATCTGACCCAACCTTTGCTGAGGAAAGGAAGCTTCAAAGAGATCATCTAGCCCCCTGTCCAATCACATCTTGAAAACCTCCAGTGATGGGAACTCTACCACATCCCTGGGGAGATTGTTCCAGTGAATGATTGTTCTCACTGTAAAAAAATTTCTTATATCAAGATGAAAACTCTTCCAGTGCAACTTGTACCTGTTGCCCCTTGTCCTCTCCACATGGCTCCTTGTGAAGAAAGACCCTCTGTCCTCTTTGTAACTGCCCTTTAAGTAGCAGCTGGAATACTGAGCCTTCTGTTCTCCAAGGAGAAGAGCCCCAGCTCCTTCAGTCTTTCCTCACAGGGCAGGTTCTGCAACCCTTTGATTATCTTTGTGGTCCTCCTTTGGACCCTCTCCAGTCTGTCCGTGTCTTTCTCGAATTGTGAGGACCAGAACTGGACACACTAGTCCAGATGTGGCCAGACACAGCAGAGTGGGATAATCATGTCTCTGTCTCTGCTAGTAATGGCCCTGCAGATGCAGCCCAGGTTCCAATTTGCCTTTGTTGCTGCAGCAGCGCACTGCAGGCTCCTGTTCAGATTGTTGTCCACCAGCACCCCCAGGTCCCTTTCAGCATATTTTCTCTGAAATTCTGGAGTAAAAATCTAGACTACAGTCAGAAAGTGTAAAAGTGAGAATTTAGAGTGAAGAGATTTATTACTCATACATGTAATTTACATTTACTGTTTGGCATCTTTTATGTTTCATAATTTCATGCTTTTGTGTGTTTCTAATGTATGTACTCAACTTGAAGGTAACAGAACAGACATTTCCCAATATTCTGTGTAAGGCTAAACAGGTTGCAAACATGCGCTGCCAAAGGCAGTGTATCTGGATGTCATGTGGGAGGGCAAATATCTTACAGGAAGACCCCTTGTTTTTTTCAGAATGTATCATCTAGAAGATAGTTATTCTTGGAGCTGCTCCTCTGAAATGCTGCCATTGCCATTGAGTAACATTTTGGAAGTTGAAGGTGAAAATTCAGTCAGACTCCGAACACTGCTGTTACAGGCACAATATAAATTGACACGTGTCTATTGAATGTGTGAAATGAATAGAATATACAGCTATCATTCTAAAAAAATTTATTCAGGAGATTTAATTTTAAAAAATCTTTCATCCATTCCTGCAATGTTTCTTAGTATAAATTAAATAATTTCCTTAAATTTGTGGTTGTCCTTGGTACAATAATTCAGGAGGGGAAAAAAAAGGTAAAAAAAATCATCTTTTCTTTTTATTTTGAAATACAGTCAGGAATTTTCTATATAACTTTTTTCCTTTGATAATTGTGGGTTAGTAAGTCCACAGGGCATTCTACTTTTAATACACAGAGAAAGATTGTTTACAGTGCAAGGATGAGGAGCTGGTGTGAGCACTCAGAATTACCTGGATTCTGTTCCCAGCCCTCAGACAGACTCCTCTGGGACTGAACCACTGTGCTTTCTAGAAAATTTGGACACTGTCGAAGTGGAGGCAGATTGTGAAGCTCAAGGCTTTAAGACTTCTCAGTCAAATTGAGATCTCAGTTGTATACTAAATATCCAGAGAATCAAAATGAATCTGTGAATTCTTCCAGAAAAGATTTAAATTTTTTTTTCTTTAAAAGTTTCTCATTTCCAATGCTAAATACCTGGAACTCTTGGAAGCCTCAAAACAAGTATTACACCACTCTCCAACCTTCCACATGCTGACAGTTTCACTAGGCATGGAAACAGAGCATAGCATAACAGCCTCTTCAGTCAGTGTTTGGTTTTTGTTTGGCTGCTTGTTTGGTAGTAATTCAACTTTCTAGAAATATGACGTAATTTCCAGCACTGCAATGAAGAAAATGGCATACTTAATCGTTATAACCATCATTTCTTTAGTGAGCTTCAGAGCCTTCTTACAGTGGAAGTACTAAATTGGGGAGAAGACTTGCATGAGTTCAAGAATGGCAAAATGCCAAGTATGCAAACCTCTGAGGCTGATTTTTTTGTAATTTAGTGCTATTTCTTTGCTTTCCTTCTCTCTTCTGTTTTCACGCTATCACTTGTAGAGCTGGGAAAGATCCATCAGACTACTAGTTGGAAGATGATGAGAAAAACCACAGCTGAGAATTATTATGGTTTTTTATTTTTGTTTGAAAAATTAAAGCTTATTTCTAAGCTACTACCTGAAAAATTCTTTCTCACTGGCAATAGTTTGTGTAGGCAACTGGCAAAGTAGTACATGTGCAAATTAAATGTGTCATTAGGTGTTCAGACAACAATAGAGGTTTCTCGCGGCACCATCTGTAAAAGAGAAGATAAGGTAACCGTGAAAGTACTGCTGTTGAAAGAGTACTAAACCAGTGCCGTTTGTTCATTAGCCTCCTTGGCTAGGGTGTAATCTTAGCTGAAGAGCAGCACGAGCCAGCCTTGAAAAATTTGATTCCAGAAGAATAGATTCCTGTTCCCAAATATGAGCAAATGTCTCTTTGAATGAAGTTCTTTGTGCAAGCCTTACAAGTTTGTAATTGGTCACCCCATTATGGGAGGCCTTTGATACAGTTAGTTTGTGGTTTCACAGGGGCTTTTCCTCGTTAAAAAATACTGTCTGGAGCTGAGACACAGAAAATAGCAAACTAAACTTGTTTTGCAGGCATCTTTCCCGGGAAACCTGCAGCAAGTGCTCGTTCTGCGCCCAACAGGATTTTTTCATCGAGCTCTCTCAGACATTGCCTTCAAATTCAACAAAGATGAGTTTAAAATGAAAGTACCTGTAAGTAATCCTCTGTTTTCACTTTACTATCAGGAATCTGTTAAAGTGCTGAATGCAGCCAGTGAGGACCAAAACAATCCCAACTAAAAGCCGTGCTTAAAGGCAGCTCCAGCAGTTTTGGCTAATTCATGATGATGGTTTATTCTTGAAAGAGTATGTGAATTTTGAGGCAAATGCATTTCCCATGGACAAATACTATAGTTTCTATAGTTGGAGCAAATGTTCAACTGATGCCTGTTGTTATGTTGCCAGTAAACCCACTGACTATACTTTTGTTTGTAAACGCACAGCATTTATATTTTAAAATAAACTTTGAAACTACAAGAGCTAATGATACACAAGTTATTTTATTTGGCAGATGTAAATTTCAAGGGTGAAAGATTCTTTTTAAGTTAAGATACTTCTTCCCCACCCCCCATTTGTTTTAGGGAACCAGTCCTTACATGCCGAATCCGTGGAGGTACTAGTGTTCTCTCCCACAGACCCAGGATCACAAGGGAGAATGAAGAAATTAATGTTGCTCTTAGAAAATAGCCATGTACCATTTATCAAGATAAAAAACCCCAATGGTGTAACTTCTGCTCTATAACCCATACACAGTTTTTTAATATGCCTGGTGCTCGTGCTCATGCACAGTTATTTTCATTTACATCATCTCCAATTGAAACAACTGTTGTTTGTTTTTCTATACCCAGAGGAAATAGTTCCATTGCTTGCTTCAGTATTAAACTGAATTTTCTTTATTAGAGGCTGAAAGATGGAGCTTAGAATCCTTAACAAGGGACTTCTTGCCACTGATCACGTTCGCTTTTTTTTTTCTTTGCTGCTGCAGATCATAATGCTGGGCTCAGTATCAGAACTGCAGGGTTACATTGATAAAACACAATTAACAGAAGATCTTGGTGGCACCCTGGATTACTGCCATAACAGATGGCTGTCCCGTCGCACTGTAAGTCTTAAGTTTTGTTTTAACTTTGCAGTTTAATAATCCCTTCTGTTTATACCCTGTCATTTATAAAAGAGATTCCAAGTGATGCAAGTTGACTTGCTTGGAGTGAGAAGATGTTCCCAATGGTACTTAGTCATCTTAGAGAAATAATATGAGTAATAATTTGGGAGTGGCTTTCTGAACACTTGGAGCAACGGAACTACAGTGTATTACTGTGGTGAGATTTATTGGTTTTGCTACGAGAAAGAAAAAGCTCAAGTTGTAAAATAACTGCAGATTATAAAAATATGAGGAGGATACACCTGATACAAGGAGCCTAGGAAAAATACACAGTTCAGGAATTAATGGTGACGGTATCTGTTGCTTGAAAAATTATCCTTTGACCATTTTTGAGTCTTATAATTAATCTGCTTGCGTTTGTTTTGAGAGTTATATTTTGTGTGTGTGTGACTGTACCATATGCATGTGATGAGCATGAAACATCTTTAATGGTTTTTATTCCAAAAGGCTATAGAAGGTTTCGCCCAAAAGGTTAAGCAAACAGCTCAGATTCTTCAGTCCTTTGGGACTGAGCTGGCTGAAACAGAACTACCAAATGATGTGCAATCAACCAGCTCCCTTCTTGCAACACACACAGAAAAGAAGGACAAAATGAAGGTATGTAATTTTTGTAAAGATGTTGTCTTCTAGTTAAACTGTTAATTAAAACTGTGTTTTTATTTATAGCTAATAATGTTAGTAGAAAATCTGGAGGATGTTAATGGACAGTAATAATGAGAAACTCTGAAATCCTATTGAACTAGTTTTCCTTGATTTTATGTTAAAAATCCTTTTTGCATTCAAAAATGGCATCTCTTAAGGCTGTTTGCCTGTGTAAAAATGCATAGTGATTTGTATGTCAAAACAGAAATTCCTTTGTGAGTAGTGGCGTGTTTAATTTGTAGTTTTGTTTGCAACAAGAAATTTGATTGTATTTGCATGCATGTGAAAATATATGACCTTTTGAAGAATGGACAAATGTTCTTTCAAATCAGCTTAAATGAAAAATATTTGGGGGTTTCAAAACTGTACATCTAAAACTTTCGAGACATTTGAGCCTAAGACGACAGTAGAAGGCTATCTATGATGAAATTCAACTCAGTTATACTGGGAGCTTATGGTAAACATAGAAAAAGCTGGCATTTAGCATTTACTGTCTGTATTTGTTCTCAAACGCTGCTTTTAATCAGACTATGCTCGCTCTATTGCTATTAAAACAATATCCTTTTTTCAGTTTAGTGCCTTACAAAGTCTGCTTAAAAAAAAAAAACACAGTTACAGCATGTGGGGGGGTTTTGTTTTGTTTTGTAGGAGGATATCAGGTTAGCAATAGAACAGGGAGATGATATCCTTGGAAGTATTACAAAACCGGTTACTGAAAATCCTGAATACAAACTGAATCAAGATCAGCTAGACAATCAAACAACAGTAGAAAGGTAAGAGAAGCGAAATACTGAACACTCTGGTTTTCTGGGCTTTTTTGACCACTCCCCAGCTCTTTTACTTGGTTCCACGTACGAGCTTAGCAAATAAGCAGATGTTACAATGTGAATGTATAAAACGTGCTTTCAGAAAGAACTCCTCTGTTGGCAGATTTGTCCTAAGCAAACTAAGCCCCTGATGTCCACTACCAAGTCACCTGCTATAACAGAATAGGAGATGGGATCTGAGTTCCAGTACCAGCAAAGTAACACTGTTTGTTTTTTGGAGGTTTTTTTCCTTTTTGTGATATTTGGTCTATATAGTTGAGCAGCTTTTCTGTATTTTAAAGAACATCAATGCTTTGTTTAGTGCAATCCAAGGAAATTTTGCTGCTGTAGGGAATGCAGGGGGGGAAGACAGATGTGATCTATCCCTTTTTTTAGTTCTTTTTGTCCACTTTCATTAAGTCCTTTTGAACTCAAGTAGGATGTTTCTGTTGCTTTAACCTGCCTAAAGAACTTCTAACATTGCTGATACCTTATCAATGTCATTTGTGTCCTTTAAAGGGCAACTAGGGAGTACGTGGCTCTTGAAGCATCTCTGCACAAACTTCCTATATGCTTCCTTTGGGTATATAAATAATAGATGTTGTTTCCCTTTGCTCCCCTCTCCCCTTAAACTACTGCCAGGTTTGAAGACATATCAGCATAGCACAGATGTAAATTTGCACAAAGCTATGAAAGCATAGCTCATTTCCCCAGGCAGTGTTCTGCATTCTTTTTTTGTCTGTCATTCCATGTTTCTGTTACGCTTGGGCTGACTTTTCTTTCCAAATAACTGTCCATTCCAATCCACAAAACTTGGCAGAAGTCACTTTTCTTGGTCATTGTTGCTATCAGCTGTCTGAAGGACAGTCAGGGTGGGGGTTGCTAATCTATGCAAAACATTCCCACTTGATACAATATCTGACGGAAGTTGGAACAAACTCAGTGTATGTATGTGTCCACGTCTTTTATCAGTTTTAACTTGTAAATTCAGGGTTTATTTCTGTGCAGACAGAAGTTCTTGAAAATTCTGATATATGGCCTTCCCTGGATGTAGCCCAAGTACAGCAAAGTGCTGTTAAGTCCATAGGATACCATACTGTTAAATACAATATTGGAATTGGAAAAGTAGAAGTTTTAAGGCATTCACCAAAATTATAATTGAAGAAGGCTCTTTTCATCACAGTACTGCTGTCCACTTGCCAGCAACATTTAAGTAGTAACTCTGCTCACAAGAGGAGGAGCAATGACCTTCAGGTCTTTTACAAGCCTTGCTACAGAGAATGAAGTGCAAGGGCAGCTGGCTGGTCACAGCAATACAAATTTTTGCCCTGAGTTTTCCTTATAGCTCAAGGCTTGGGTTCCTCTGGGTCCCAGCCCACACACATTTGCATGTTTTATTTACGTTTGCTAGCCCCATGTCTCCAGGCCAGAGCTGAAAAGTAGTATGTGCAACAGCTAACTTCAAATCAGCACTTGCCAATTTTTCACTCAGTGTTTGTGTTGGGTTTCGGTTTTACATCAATGTTATTCTAGGAAACAATTCTGTGCAATACTAAAAAAGTTTCCTGTATCCAGTTTATTTTTTCTGGAAAATATTGCTTTGGGGAGGCTTTTTGTTTACTGTGGAAGATTGTATTGTCCCTTGAAGGTTGCACCCATCATTCTTACAGGTTTGATTTGGTTTTGGTTTTGTTTTTTTTTTAAAGGCTTCTGGCTCAATTACATGAAACAGAGACTGCCTTTGATGATTTTTGGATTAAGCATCAGCAAAAACTTGAGCAATGTTTGCGCCTTCGGAATTTTGAACAGAATTTCAGAGAGGTGAGAATTTCTTGGTGGCAGTCAATATTTTGTCATATAAAAATGATTCAAAAGAAAATACTTCCCCCTCCTGTTTTTGCAGCTCTCGTCTGTGCTTGAAAGCTTCCTGCAACCTTTTTCTTGTATGTGTCCTTACTTGACATACTGCTATCTTTACTTCTTGAATACTTGCCTATAGAGACATAATAGCTTCTCTTCTGCAATCTTATGATTTTTTTCCAAGGGCCCAGCAGCGTATAAGCATTCACAAACTCCTTTGAAATTTGTGTTCTGCTCCACAGAAGCACAATATGCTGGCTGCAACATTTTCATCTTGCCAATAGGTCCTTTTATGGAACTAAGACTTACCTAAATCTTCTGGCCGAAGTCTTATAAAACAGTCTCCAACACTGTGGGTGGGAAGTTGCAACCACACTGTTAGAAGCTGGGTGGAGGCTGAACTACAGTTTTTACAGCCAGTTTCTGATCTCATGTTAGTTTAACTCATATGCTCAGCTGCACCTACAGTCTCATTATGTAGCTGATCTCAGAACACAACCCCTGCATCTCCATGGGAGCAGTGCTCAGAACCCCTCTTACAAGTGTGTTCTATCTATCTGTCTCTCAACCAACTGTTAGGATGAGGACCTCTTCCTCACATTTTGCTGTTTACAGTAAAGTGGCTTTGCATTATTTTCATCTGGTAACAGCAAGGTCGTAATGTTTCATGAACATTAGTTTTCCTGCCTTTTTTTTTTTTTCAGTACCAGGAAACAGAGTTGCTTCATTTCCTTTTCTTTGTATTTGCTTTCAATTTGAATTGGGGGTAAAGATAGGCTGGCAAAAGAAGGAATTTGTCTCTGTGCCCCAGTAGCCCCATCACGTGAGTCTCTTGACTGGAAATAGTGGCTATGAGCTGTTTAATTGATGGGTCGCCAAAGAAGTGGAATCGTCTTCATTAATACATAGCTGTGTCTCATTTCAGGTCAAAGCAGCTTTGGATATTGTGTCTGAGAGACTGTCTGCTTTCACAGATGTGGGAAACAGCTGTTCACACGTGGAGCATATTTTGAAAGATCTTGCCAGCTTTGAAGAAAAATCACGTGTAAGAACTCTGCAAGTCTCCTTAATTTCTAGTATTGGCATGTGTGGAGATGAATGGTATTTGGTTACTGAGTATATCTTATGAGCAGAACTTAAGCTGACAGCAAGGCAGAATCAGTGTCTTAAGTACTGTGCAGAAGGAATTTGGAATAAAGTCTTCTACCACTGGGGCAGCCAGGTTCTTGGGCATCCCTCAAAGAGCGGAGTGTCCAGTCACAAAGCCAGTGTGATCAGTTCGTGGCAGAATTGCATGAAGTGTCAACATAGCCAAGGCCTGCACTTAATGATTGGTGGCCGCTTCCATTACTATCAAACCCACTTATTTCCTTGAATCTCAGAAATGAGAAAGCTGTGTGTTGAGTGTACAGTATGTTAAAAGATGTCCAACAGAAACATACACTCTGAACAGCATGGAAAGTGACCCTTATTATACCTGTGCTTCACAGTAAAATATATAGTTCTATAAGTGAGGTTTTTGCTCTTGAGGCTGAGGACTCTGAGCTAGGCAATTTTTAATCTGGGTTCTGTTTGCTGCTGCACTCCTAATTGCATCCATGCACACACAAACATGCTGCTGGAAAACTAAGGCGTAGAAAGACAGTAGTGGTTCCTTCACAGGGAGGCATATGATTAATTCATTAATGTTTCTGAAGTACTCTGGTACAACAAAGAAGGAGCTATAACAGTTCTTGGACACCTGGGAAGTTAAGAAACCACTTTGATTTATTAAGCTGTTAGCTAAAGATGTATTCTTTATCAATATGTATATTTTACTGCATAAAAACAAATGGTATAGTTTTTTTTTTTTTCATTGATGTTGATCCAAGAAAAGGCATACTTAAATCAGTGCTTGCTTTCTTAGGAAACTGTAGGAAAAGCCAGAATGCTAGCTTCAGAGGGGGATGCTTTTATTCAAAGCAATCATTATGCTGTGGACTCCATTATTCCAAAATGCCGTGAACTTCATAACCTTTGTGATGCCTTCACTACTGAGATAGAACGGAGGGGGAATCTTCTTAACAAATCTCTAGAACTGCATGGCTTACTAGAAAAGGTAAGTTGTGTACGGAACTGTTCTGTTTTGCGTTTTGTTTGCTAAAAATTCAGTCAACCAGTTGTCATAATGGCAGGTAAAAATATATCGGTATGTTTGAAGTTTTCTCCTTAAATAGCTTAATGTATCACAAGTAGAGGTATGAAATGTTTTTAGACTTCTTAGTGTTTGATGCTGACATTGGTGCATTCTGAGCCTGTTTTTTTTTCTCTGTTTCTAGTCTATGAAGTGGTGTGATGAAGGAATTTATTTGCTGGCTTCACAGCCAGTAGATAAGTGTCAGTCTCAGGATGGTGCTGAATCAGCATTACAGGAGATCGAGAAATTCCTGGACACTGGTGCAGGCAATAAAATTAAGGAGTTGAATAAAATTTACAGAGAATATGCACACATCCTCAGTGAGGACCTAAAGGTACCAGAAGATGTTTATGTGTATCTATGCATCCGTTTGTTAATTTTAGAATTGCTCTCTTGCATGGCCATTGATAAAACTAAATATTCAGTACTAGGAGTTATACCTGGGAACTGGAAAGCCAAGCCAATTCCCTACCTGAGGTGCTAGTCCTGTCGTATCTTTTGGTAAGCATCAAGGGCTTCAGTGCCTTTTAATAACTACTTTAAATTTTTATATAGTAGTGTTGCTTTTAAGAAAAAATTCTTGCGAGTATTTGAAATACTTCCTTTTATGTAGCAAAATGTGCCTGTCCTTGATTTTTGTATGACTTCCACTTTGTAACTGCTGTTTTGTAGAACTTAAGACTGTCCCTTTTCCTATTGGTTGATCTCTTCATATAACAGAACCTTTAGACACTGTCAAAAAAACTTTTACTGCTTTTTTAATTCAAACCTGAACCCCACTGGTTTCTCTACAGCAAGCATACAAAATGTTTTATGAAGTGATATTCTAATTTTTAAGTGTACTAAATGGCTCTAAAGTTTGCCTTGTAAGGAGTGAAGAGTAGGGTAATATTTTCATACGTGGTATAAAAGAAATCACAATTTCAAATCGATATGCTGTAAATGGCAGTGTAGCTTGTTGATAGGTCTCTGACAGGGACTTTTTTTTTTATTTCTGTGGCAACATTAGGAGCATGTGCAAAAGGTTTTCCAGAAACAAGAAAGTATGGAAGAAATGTTTCAGAAGAGACAAGTAAGTCTTAAGAAACTGGCAGCTAAGCAGACACGTCCTGTTCAGCCAGTTGCGCCAAGACCTGAAGCCTTTGTAAAATCTCCTTGTTCCTCTCCAGGTAAGTAACTGTAGTAGCCTTTAACTAACTTTTTGCACTATGCTGAGAAACTTAAAGAAACTTTCAGCTGTAATTTGTAGTTGCACAAACATCTGTGTCAGATATGCTCAAGTTCTAACTGCTGTTTGATTCTGTTTTACGTGCTTAGGTCTTCAAAGCGAATACGTATCCAACTCAGAAAGCAGTGCACTTCGGAGGGGAAACTACAGAAGAGGAAAGGTAATTTTTTTCATTGCACTTCTCATGCATGTACTGCTTGAGAAAGTCATAATACAACAGAATATTCAGGGACTTCAAGAAGAACAAGGCAATTCCACTGAAAAGGTGATGGTGTATTGCTCCTATCGAAGTAACTCCGGTGAAGCAGTCATGTGGTTTAAATAGAGGCTGCTTTGTCACTGGGCTGGGTATGAGGGAAAGTAAAGTAAATAGTTGCCTATATTAGGAAAAATGTTAGGGGCAGGAAAATATAAAAATCTGTGAACGGGAAATATTTATTATTTGCCAGTAGTAATTGGCTACTCTTAAAACTGGCGAAAGCGAAGAGGTAGTTGTCATTGGCTCCAGGACAGCTTCACCTGACCTGATGTGTTGCCATTCCCAAGTGGGAAAGGTCTTCCTGCCCCACCTCCAGCAAGGACAGTAACCTGACAGCAGCAATAGAAACAAGTAGTTTCCCACTGGGTTAGAGAGTTGAATTAACTCAGTGAAGGTTCAGCAAGAGATAATACGAGGGGGAAGGCAGGACTACATGACCAGTAGAGACAACAGTTGGAGAAAAGGGTTGGCTCAAGGCGGGGAGTGAAAGAAGAACCTCTCGTTTTTTTTCAGCAAGCCGTAATTAGGTCAGCCGTTATAGTAGAAGTTGTAAGAGTGAACTTCTGTGTCAAGTTAGGAAGTTACCAGAAAGTTAGAACAGTACCTCAGTTTTAGCTTGGAAAACAGACTAAAGCCAGTGTTGCCTCCAAGATTATGCTGATGCTCTGATGTTGTCTTCCTGGAAAGGGGCCTTGAACCACGGTCTCTTCTAAGCTGGCCTTTCATGGAAAACATCCCGTGTCTAAATGTTCTTCTGTGCTTCAAGACCTTCAGGTTGACTTGGATGTTTTTGCAGTGTTCTTTCAAGTTACCTTCGTTTTTAATGGAGTACAGTCTTTCCTGTGAAAATGCATGCAGGTAGAGCTGAGTGCCAAGCTCTGTATTTTAGTGTTTTTCCTCTTTCTGTGACGTCGAGGTGATTTTTTTGTCGTTGTTGTCTTTAGAGTGAAGTGACTGAACTCCATCAAAGCAGAGGAGGATCTACAATGGATGATGAAGAAAATCTAGCTGTGTTACGGCAGTAAGTATGTTTTGATAAGTAAAAAAATGTTTTTTCTCTGATTTGGTTCCAGCAAAGTTTGAGTTTGGTGAAGGATTTGATAAGACAAGTATGCTTCTCTGAACTAAGCCCCAGTGCTTTTAGAAATGCTGTGACTATGCTCTGTAAAGAGGAAGATATTTCAGTCTGTCTGCAGCATTGTTGGTAGTTTATATAGCAGCAGACTTCAGCTTTCCTGCAGCGAGGTGACGCTATGGCAGGATAACTGCATGTTTTCATTTCAGAGATGACATTGTTTCAAGTAATAAGCCTCCTGTAAGTATATCAGGCCTTTTGGTCTCTGTACTTCAGAAGACTTTGTTTTTTTTACATAATTCTTTTTAGTCCCTGTATTGATAAATATTAAGAAAAATCACTTTCTTATATAAAAACTAAACAGCATTGCTTACACATATAAAAAAAAACCCCCTTAGTACTACCTGCAATGTCTATATAAGAGCTAGCATTTCTGTCTGTAAAGTGGGTACTTCTTTTCACTCTTACGTGGTTGTAAGTGTGAAAAGGCACTCTTAAACCATACAAAACCACAGGGGGAAGGGATTGGGTAACAGCATGCTTGCTTGACCATTAGGAAAATTAAACTTAAAGCAGCATTGTGATATTTAAAGTGTGCCCTAAATTCCTTTAATTTAAAATTACTGGTATTTGATAATCCTATGCAGCTCTAACTCCAGCTCCTGTAACACTTCCAAAAAGAGTGTAACCAGATTTTGTATGTACGATGATAAAATGCTTCACTGCTTCAATTCAGTTACTACAGCACTTAAGATGCTAGATTTGACTTTTTAACTGTTTAAACATCTTTTCAAAAATTGTTTTAAAAATGTGTGCTTCTCGATAAAGGTATAAAAACTATTGACAGAAATATCCGTGAAACATCACATTTTCCATTACCTGGAAACTGCTCTTTTATTGTCTAAAGTACAAATATAGACAAAGTAAATGTTGCCTCATTGCTTTGCAGAAGTGAACAGGCCTGCCTTAGTTGTCATTCTTTGTCTACAGGCATGTGATTAATGAACTTATCGAGACTGAACGAGCATACGTGGAAGAACTTCTCTGCGTTCTTGAGGTAAAGATTAAATTTCACTGCGGCTATTAATGAATCATCTGTTTTATCTATTCCATTTCATGGATAGCCTTATGCTTTCCTTATCTCTACAATGCCTCTGCTTGTCCCATCGAGCAGTGTGATTGTTACATCTCTCGTGTCTCATCGTATTTTCACAGAGGTAGGAACATGCAGAGTTTTTTCTAGAAATGTTCATGCAACTAGGATTTTGTATTAGAAAATACAAATTGGGCAGAAAATAAGATATGCGTAACTATTTAGGTAGAACAGAGTGAGATTTGTAATGTTCATTATTTCCTGCACAAGTTCATTCCAGAGTCTTGGGTTAACTCCAGGAAGGTTGTCTTACACAGGAACGTGGATCTGCATTGAGAAAATCTTATGTCAGAGGAGAAAACTTGTTTCTTGCATCCCTCTTTGCATATCCTTAAGTGGTCTTCCAAATGTCGTGGATACAACTGTGGCAACAGAGTGCTTTATAATAATAGTATCTTGATTCAAAATTGAAAAGGAAACAAAGGTCTTCCCTTTGTGCACCTACAAGTGTGGAGCAGTTGCAGTACTGCTGTGTTGCTTGTAGAAATACACCACGGTATTCTGTCTTATTCCTCAAGTTTAAGTCTTCAGACATGGATGTGTCATTCTGTTGCAGTCCAATTTGACTGTAGGAGGTAATGAAATTGCAGACAACTGAGGCTGAATTATTTTAATCAGGATGAATTGGAATTGAGCCAAGTGGGTACTCTTGGTGTCTATGCCAATGTTAAGCTCCTACATAGGAGCTGCCCTTTAAGTTCCAGACTGGAAGTGGTAATTTCTGGATATATACATTCAAGTAAGGGTACTGTGTGAGGTTTCTGAAGTCTGATCTTGCTTTTGCCTAGTTTGTGCTCAGTTTCCCATAGCATTTATGTCCCGGGTCTGGCCCAAGTGCTAGGAAGCATTGATGACGGTAGGATGGTTGCATCTGGTGTGTGGTCATAAAGCAAGGTAGGTCTGGAATGGACCTTAAGGATCCCTTTATTCTCTGCTTTTGTATGCAGTGCTATCTGTACAGTTCTGTTCATAAAATCAAGACTCAAACAGTTGGAGGCTTTTTGGCCCTTGCTGGAGGTTGTGGCAGAATTTTTCTATTCCTCTGGTATTACTCTTGCTTTGCAATAAGTATAGGGCAAGTTTTGTTTTGCTAGGCCAAGCAGTCTTGGTTTTCTGTCAGTGTGATAGACAGTCCAACACTCTGACCATGCCAGACACGCTCCTCTGTGCTTCCTTGCAGACTGGGATTCATGTCTCTGAAATTTGGGTGATGGGGACAGTAATTCTCAATCAGATCCTTGCTGTGAGATATGGTTCAATGGCAGTCTTCCAGCTTTTGAGTAATTCTAGTTATTAAGCCATAGTTCTGGCTATTCTCCCAGTTCTTTTGTTTCTCCTATTCTATTATTCTTCCCATTTTTCCTGTAAAATAGCCTGATACTTCTTTGTATGGACAGTGTCTCCTATTATTATGTCATATTTAATTGCTCTGTATTTTCTCTCTGCCAATGGTTCCAGTAGAAAAAAAGAAGGTAGTTCCCAAGATTGATTGCTGGGAAACTGCCATAGCTGCTTTTATCTCACCTTGCGAATTTTCATTAGTAACCATGGTCGTCTGACTGTAGTCTGTGAAATCCAGTCATTTTTATTGGAGAAAATATTGATCTATTGTATTTGTAGGTATTGTATTTGACTCCTTTTCCCACTTATTTCAGTGCTTTTGGAACAGCTTTCAAATCTAAGGCTAAGCAAAGTAAAAGTAAATGATCCCTATGGGTGCATGGAGTAGCTTTCCCTCCTCTTTCTTAAAACACAAGTTCTGCATAGGTAATAAAACATGAAGGGGTTTTCTACTGAAAATTTAAAATAAGCACTATTTGAAATCAGCCTGAAGTGGAAAAAAAAAAAGTCAAAAGCTTTTTGTCAGTGTATGGATTTCATGCTTTTGTTCTTTCAGAATTTCAAAGTACTGAGCTCTGTCAGGTTGGGTTTTACCTCAGCTGGGTTAGGTACCTCTTCTTTATGCCAGTACTGGCTTTGCTGCTGTGTTTAGCATCATCTCTACTCCAGGTGGAAATGAAACATTCTCTTCATGCCATCTCTTCAATGCATCTAAATTGCATGGTGGCTACAGTTCTTCTTTCCCTGTTAATTTTAACTCTGTTTTATGTAAATTGTTTTTATCCTTAAGACCTGTACCGCTTTTTGGGTAGTTTTTTCCTCTTTCAGATTTTGCATTTTTCCATTTGGGGAGAGAGGTATGAGAGAGGGACCAATTGTTAGCCATCTAAGAGTTCCAGCATCTTTGCCTATACCATTGGGTTTGTTTTGTTGTTTGTTGTTTTTTTTTTTCCTGTGGTGTTTGAGGAAAAAATACCTAGATTTTTAAAGGAATGTTTCGAATTTTAAAAAAGGTCTAATCACTGTCCTATCCACATGTTTGAATTCTTCAGGCTAGCTGACTTTACCAGCTAGTTCTCCTACTTTCTGTAGGAGGACATGACCTTGAACTTTTAAATCTTGTTTGTTAGGTGCACCTTTGCTTATCCTTTCATTTAATTTGTCAGTTTGTTATAATTCAGTGCGGTTTATTATAATCATAGTTGCTAATGGAGCAACCACTTTGTCCATGATATTTGTGTTTTAAACAGCAACCAAAAAATCTAATCCAAATCTAAAGTAAAGTAGGTCGCATCATCTTCCTTCAGTGACCGTGTAAGAAATCTGCTTACAATAAAGTACTAGAACGTTCTTGCAGTTTTTCTGGTTCATTGATTGGGGATATTTGGTTTGGGTTTGGGGCTTTTGGGGAGGGTGTTTGCCGGTTTTGTTTTTTAGTGTTTCAGGAGATCACTTAATCACAGATTAGTGGCCTTGGGACCAGAGTCATGGGCTAAAGCCACCTGCGTGCTCTCTTTGCCTATCCACGCCAGATAGACAGGAGAATGTGACCTTATATGATAAATGGAAGATGTCAGAATCTAAAGTTACGACTTTTGGTACCAAAGATAATGAAAATGTTTTAAAGATAGAACGTGCAGCTTAATGGTCTCTGTTACCTGCAGAAATAACTAAGTCAGCTTGTTCTGTTGTACTAATAGCTAAGACCAGCAGGAAGGTTTGTGTGTGCTGGAATTGTGGCCTTAAACTCGGCTTCTTAAAGTCTTAACAGAAAAAGAAGGACCTCTAATTTGTAAGCGGTATGGGAATACGTAGATTTTGCTTGGTGGAAATGATTGCAAACTTTTTGTTTCATCCTGGCTTAACGAAAATTGCAGTAATTACTGAACTGTCTTTCTAAAGACTATAGGTGTGTCTTACAGGACTGATGGAAAAACAGAATTTGTACACTTTTTTCGTTATTGCTACTGAGCTCTTTCTTTGCTGTCTATCAGCCTGCAGGCAGACTGCCTTGTCGGAAACAAGTACTGCAAGTCAAGGGCAATAACCAGTGTGCCTCTCTCCTGTGTTACAGGGTTATGCTGCAGAGATGGACAACCCCTTAATGGCTCATCTCATTTCACCAGAACTCCAAAATAAGAAGGATATCTTGTTTGGGAATATGGATGAAATCTATCACTTTCACAACAGGTGAGGATTTGCATTCAGATATAAAAATAGCGTTTGGATGGGATTCTTTACTCTTTCTTTTAATCTGATTTAAATTGCTAAAAAATCCTTACTGACTCTCACCTGGTTATCTGGCACGTCAAAATTCATATTGCGTAGAAGAAAAGCAAAATATCTATAAAAGATAAGCAAAGCTGCATGCAACTTTATTCAAATGTTTGCAGTACGTAAGTAAAATCTTGCATTGTGGTCCTCTTCCTGAAGAAAGGTCTTGGTATCTGGTTATTCACTAATTAAAGCAAGTTTTATTTGGGTTTCTTTTATTTTTTATAAAATTTGCTGTGGAAAGTAAATTATTATTCTAAACCATAAATTATCAATTCTTACATGAGGCTGAGGCTTGAGTGACCTCTCTCTAAAGTCTGAATCCCTGTTGCTAGAGAGGTATTTCCTCACAGGATAATATTTAAGTTGGTAGAAAACAGAAGTATTTTCAAGAGAAGCTAAGCATATTAAATAGTTTCTTACTCAGGGAAAACTAGACTGAAAGTTTGCCACTGATTGTTGTGGTTTTGGTTTGGTTTGTTTTTTTTTTTTGGAGAGGTGTGTTGGGTTTTTTGTGTTTGTGGAGGTGGGATTTGGTTTGATCATTTGTTTATTTTGTGGTGTTTGGTAGTATTTGGAAGGAAAAATCAAGCACTTAAAACTGTACAAATTCTGCTGTTGAATACATAAGGCAGGGAAACAATTCTCCTTCCCTCCCCAACCTTACACTTGATTTCAGTTGCAGCAACAGTAAGCTAAAAGAAATTGGTCAGAATGTGCGTTTTAATTTGCCATTCGTTGTTACATACACCATCTAGAAGAGTTTTGTTCGGTTTAGTACAGAATTACAACTTTGTTTCCGAAAGTTTAGAAAATGAATTGGGAGAATGTGAACTGTTATTACAACTGTTATTACAACTGTTTTAACATGCACTCTAAGAAAATCCTCTTTCTCATAGAATATTCTTGAGGGAACTAGAAAACTATATAGAATACCCAGAACTAGTAGGACGGTGCTTTCTGGATCAGGTATGTGTCATCTTTTGCTGGCATTTCTTTCACAAGCCCCTCCAAGACAGTAATATGTGAGAGTGGTTTTTCTTGTACTAATTGCTACCACATCCCCTTCGTTTGTCTGGAACAAGTAAAAAGTTGAGAATGTAGCTGTTAATTGAGAGTTTGGGGTATGTTCCACTGTGTGGGTTAATTTCATTTTGTTAAAGAGCTACTGCTTTATTAAAGTGGCAGTCAGGAAAACATGATGCACTGCTTCGTTTCACATAACTATAAATGACTGGTTAGGTTGCTTGGTTAAGTCTCTTTACTGGATTTTTTTGTTGTTGTTCTGTTCTACCAAGAGTACACCTCAACAAAGTAAGTCCAAGATATTTTAATTTTGGATGTGGAAAGCTATGACAAAGTTAAACTTTTTTTTTTCTAATCCGGGTTTTATTAAGCAATGACTCTCACCCATAGTGTACTAAAAGCTAAATAGGAATCTGTTTAAGGAAGTCAATCTTCTGTGGTTGTTACCCATTGATGTTCTGAAACTCCTGGGAGGAGCCATTCCTCACCTTCTTATTTGCTGGCTGTATCTATGGAGATGTTGTTTCCTAAAACTGAGGGACAGAGGTACTTCTGTGCTTGCTGATTTCCTACCTAGTCTTTCCTTTATATCTATAGTTAGGACATTTTCAACAATCCTATTTCCTTTTGCTTTCAACAAGAGCTGAAATTGTGCTATTTAGTTGCTGAAGTGATCAGGGACAACAAACTGCTTGGTCTACCTTAGTGCAACTCCCAGTGAGAGACGCATTCATAAAATGAAAATGTGTAAAGAAAAAAGGGGCAAAGACTTTTATATAGGTTGCACAGAGGGACTTGTGGTCAGGCATTCCTACAAGTGTTTTTCATATTGTAATGGAGAGATTTTAAAAAAATATACCTTTCTTCATAAGGTTTAACATTCGACTGAAGCAAAAACTGACAGGAGCATTTTAGTGTAATATTCCAAGTATAAAATTAGTAGCCATTACAAAATCAGTTATTCTGAGTAATTGCTTTTTGCTGTGAGTGCCTCAAGGAATTGCGTTTGTGGTAGTGTTGGTTTTTTGTAGCCTTATCCATTATGAAAATAATTCTTAAGAATTTTGTCTCTTGAAGTCACTAGAATTAATTAACTTTTTCCTTGTCTCCCAAATTTCAGATGGAAGATTTCCAAATTTATGAGAAGTACTGTCAAAATAAACCTCGATCTGAAAGTTTGTGGAGGCAGTTTTCAGATTCTGTATTCTTTCAGGTATGCTTGCTTGAGTCTCTAAAACAGTTGTGGGTTTGGTTTTTTTTATTGATTTGGAGGGGGTGGGGGTTGATTTTTGGCTTGGGGTTTTGGTTTTTTTTCCATTCAATTATCTTAAAAACAAATAACAAAAATCCTGATAAGTGTCCTGATGAAGTCCAACACTGATTACAGGAATGTCAAAGGAAACTCGATCACAAGCTCAGTTTGGACTCATACTTGCTGAAACCTGTTCAAAGAATAACCAAATACCAATTATTGCTAAAGGTACGTGTTACTAAACTGTAATGCTAAGTATGTTTTGTGCTTTTGTTTTTGGGTTTTTTAATGCTGCTTCTCTCAGCCTGCTGCAGAGAAACCTAGAAGTTAGTAGGCAGATGTATAAATCGAAACAGAGACAAATCCCAATCTATCAAGTTCCAGCTCGGTTCTTTTCTCTTTCAGCCAAAAAGCTGCTCATAGACAGGCAGATGTTACACAGAGGCACCTTGTATAACTGCTTTTGCCCTTCTATTTCTGCTGAAGAATGCAGAGTTGATTAGGGGAAATGGAAGGACCATGAAACCTTTGCAACAATGAAAAGAGACTAACTGGAGTACTTGTTACTCTTCAGTTACCGTTGCCTCATCCATACTTCAGGAATTTGTTGTGTCGGGTTCTAGGAAATGTACTTGACTGAGAGCACTGTATGGTGCTTTTATGAAGGATCCCATTGTGATTCACTTCAACGTGCTATAATGAGAGGGCAAAATGAGAGCAATATACTATCATAAATTTTTAAATTACTGTGTAAGGTGTTGTCATGTTTAATCTAAAAAATACTTCCCACACGGACACTCGTTTGTATTGTATTTAACAATAGAATTGTAATTGTATTTAACAGTAGATTAAAAAAAGTGCCATGGACCAAAATTACTCATGAGCTAAAACTCAGCTGCCATTAACAGCTTTTAAAGAATTAATTACATTAGGCTTGTGTAAAGAGGAGTATTAGAGAAGTTTTTTGATTTAAAGTATCTTTACTGCTTGCAGTCCATGAGTAAATGCTTATTCTCATACTATGAAGACTGCAGGGTTCTACGTGAACTTGCAGCTATTTTTATCTCGATCAAATTGGAAGATGCAGCTTCACCAATAAGCCCTTTGGAGAAGGGATGCCTTTTTAAATGCTTAGACAATGCTCACTGCAGTAAGTTCAAGTCTGTTACTAGGATCCCAGGCCTCACCATAATTCAAAAAATGAATGAAATTTGCCTATGGTTTTACATTTGTTCACTTCTAGAAAGCAATAAATATTTTAAAATCCTTTGTTTGGGGTTTGGTTGAGGGGGTTTTTTTTAGTAATTGTAATGAAAAAAAATGTTTCCCAAGTTAGTCTTGTAAAATTCTTAGGTAGAATTTACAAGACCTCTAGATGAATGAAATATATTTGGCTAATAAGTAGCAGCAATGAGTAGTAAAACTTTAGGGTCTTTTGAGATCCAGCCAGTATTTAACCCACTAGATTATATGGTATAAAACCTCAGTGGATAACTTTAAAAGCTGAGCCCAAATTCAGTGTTAAAATTCCAACTTTCCTAGTTACTGCTGTTTCCAAAGCTAAGTAAGTATGTTGTCATTCCCTGCCTGCTCAGGAAATGCTGAAGTACAGTAAGAACTGCGAAGGCGCTGAAGATCTTCAGGAGGCATTGACTTCTATACTGGGTATTCTCAAAGCAGTTAATGATTCTATGCACCAGATAGCCATTACAGGCTACGATGTGAGTAACAGCACTTTTACTGAATTTATCTTCATATATTTCTTAGATATACGTACAGCATACCCTATACTGTGTACTGATAGTGAGAAGAATGTTTTATAAAAGGTGCCTTTAAACTGAATTGTGTAATGAAAGTAATGGAAAATGGATCTCTCTATACTCTTCTGAAGTTTTCCTGCTACGAATAATATTTTGCTCCATCTATACAAGTTTTTTTTTTCTTTGATCTACTTAACGCTGAGATAGAAACTGAAAATTGCCCTGAAGAGTCTAGTTTAGGCTACTGCCAAAGGGGAATTGCTATTAAGCTTTTATACCTATGTGTAAAACTATACCCAAAATTTCCAGTTTAAAAAAAACAAAACCCTTTGAAGCAGAGTTTGGGGAAACAAAACCCCCAAAACCAAATTCATTTATTGTGCTTCCCCTTCTCTCTATGTGTAGATCTCTGTATCTCTGTGATTGGTAATCTTGAGTGTAAAATCCTGCCTGAACATGTTGGAGAGAGAAAATTGTGTAAAAATCCAACACAGACTTTATTCTTACCACGTTTCCAAACCCAACATAAACACTGATGTGAGAGATTACTTGGAATGACACAACTTGTAAAGATGTGTTCAGAGTATACATTTTAGTCTGATGTTATCTCTTTGGGGTTATAAATACTGCTTTTTTCGTTCCAGGGCAACCTGAATGAACTGGGCAAGCTTTTGATGCAAGGATCCTTCAGTGTCTGGACTGATCATAAAAAGGGTCACTCGAAGGTGAAAGATTTGGCACGCTTCAAGCCAATGCAGCGACACCTCTTCCTCCACGAGAAAGCAGTGCTGTTCTGTAAAAAGCGAGAAGAAAATGGAGAGGGATATGAGAAAGCACCTTCTTACAGCTACAAACACTCCTTAAATGTAAGGCACTGACCAGTTCAGCAAGGTCAAGGTACTGTGAGGGCTCTGCCTGCAGTAATGCAATGTTCTAGTTTTTCGTCTACAAAATTGAGTTAGTTTTGTGTGGGTAACTTTGCCCTTTCAGGCAAATTTAACTGGTGCTGCAGGTCTGTGTTACTTTGTGTTGCTGCCTGTTAGAGAGATGGGGCGGAATTACCCTTTGAGAAAATCCAAACCGGGCTAGACTAGCTGAATAGCAGTTGCATTAATCACACAGAAAACATAGAGCAGGATAGTATGAAATAAATACAAGATTTGGTAGCCAAGCTGAGCACTAAATCTCTTATGTCCAACATGCATATCGTGTGTTATTAGCTATTTCCTTCCTTGAGCAAGAAGCCAAATCTGGCTTTCTCTTTCAGAAACAGGGTACCAAATAACACCAGTAGCCACCTGCTTCCAGTTATTACTGTAATTGCAGTGTGCTAGGTCAGCTTCTGTTCTCTTTGCTTGCAGATGGCAGCTGTTGGAATAACAGAAAATGTCAAAGGTGATGCAAAAAAATTTGAGATCTGGTATAATGCAAGGGAAGAAGTTTACATTATACAGGTAAATAACATGCCACTATATTAAAAACAAAACAAAAAAGCAAGCCACCACCAGATTAATTCATATGGTAGTTTCTTAATATATTCCAATTGCAGAGTATGCTGGGGGAAACATTAATCATGTTTTACGATATCCATGGAGGGTGTTGTACACACCATTACTATTGCTCTCATAGAGCAGCGGATGGCTCGGGAGCTGGGGTTTGGCACTAGCATGTGCACAGCCTCTGCCTCAGCGTGTTCCAGTTGAGTTGTCACAACTAGTTTCTGTTCACTGAAGGACTAGGGAGGGAGCACTGTTTGTCCCTCCTGAAGGATTCTCCTGAGGCTGTGCTTTGGCGTGCAACCCTGTGTGCTTGGTGGCTGATGGTATTTATTTTTGGGTAGGCACCAACCCCTGAAGTTAAAGCTACTTGGGTAAATGAAATAAGAAAAGTGCTGACAAGTCAACTGCAAGCATGCAGAGGTAAAATATGTTTTTAATCTCTTTTTTCTTTGAACTTCAAAACGTGCTCTGTATGACTTCATTGTGTAGGATTGTAGAAATTTAAAGCTTGAAGCACAAATTGTTTTTAACAATTCTTTTCCTTTCCTTCATTACAGAAGCTAGTCAGCACAGGACACTAGAACAAACACAGAGTTTACCTCTACCAGCATCATCTTGTACAAGGTAAGTCTGTTGTCAGATCAGCTTGGCTGTCTTGTAAATGTACTAATATATGTAGTTGGCAGTTCTTCATTACTCCTATCTCTTAATGCTGGCCCTTACGTTTTAGAGGTTTTTTAGATCTTTTCCTACTACAAAACTGTAAAGTTTGAAATTTATACATCTCCAGAACTGTTAAATGGAGCAGCAGTGGTATGGGCTTTGACAGTTCATAGAGAACAACACAGAAAAGTCATTCGCTGCACCAGCCCAAATCCCGATGGTATTACAGGTCTGTTTGTGGAACAGCTCATTATATACTTCACACCCCAGATAGAGGGTCATGTGGAGCAGCCTTTTCCTTCCTTCTCTGTTCTTTTCCTTCATCTGGATTATTTTTTTCTTCCTTTCCCAATGTCATGTTATCTTCCTTTTTGTCTTTTTCAGGGCATTATCTTATCTTTTATCTATCTCTTATTCTTTTCCTCCCAATTTCCTGGGTTTTTTAAACTAAGCAATTTATTGATTCCTCCAGTGTCCCAACTTCTGTGTCAAGCTTTTCTTCTTTTCCTATTTTTTATCCTTCACCCTACCATCCTAAATATTCTTCTGCCCTTCTCTGACACCTCTCTTTAATCCTCTGCTACTCTATCTTTTTCTCATGATATGTGTATACATATGTATATACCCATAAGCCCATGTGCTCATAACTTCAGTCATTCCCACATGATGCTTGCTCA
Organism: Buceros rhinoceros silvestris; assembly: GCF_000710305.1. Lineage (NCBI taxonomy): Eukaryota > Metazoa > Chordata > Aves > Bucerotiformes > Bucerotidae > Buceros > Buceros rhinoceros. Next base: position 24,689 of record NW_010393517.1, on the reverse strand, counting down.
AATATATATCAGTACCTCTCCACCCTACATGTTTTGCATCTCCTTATCACTCAGGGAGAATTTCCCACATGCATAGTATTTGAGGGATGTCTTTCTCCATTCTGTTCCCATATTGGAGCTCTGATGGGAATCGAGCTGCAAGATCCAGCCTATGTTCTTTGTTCATCCTCATCTGTTTCTGTGTTAAGACTTTCTTAGAGGCAGAGTTTATTCCTTTCTTTTGCCTTTTTTTTTCCATAGTACATTCATAAGGAAACTGTCAGCGCAGAGCATGTGCCTGTGAATGGAAGTTGTCCAGAGTTGTCTTCTCAGTAGCTCCCACTACCATATTACATGCAGTTACAGTCAGTTAGGGGAACCTTTATCCTTATATGTTCTCATGATATTTAAATGCACAATCACCAATACCTTTTTCATTACTGCT